>NC_139836.1:848295-850894 GCF_963691815.1 Echiichthys vipera | reverse complement strand
TGTGTGTGTCACCTTGTTCTGGTCGGTCCAGTAAAGGTAAAACCCGTGTGGATCCACGTGTAGAGTCACTGGATTCAGGGTGGAGAGATCCTGAAGAGAAGAAGAGTCTAAACTTAACGGTCTCCTTTAGTGTCTAAACTTAACCGTCTCCTTTAGTGACTAAACTTAACCGTCTCCATTAGAGACTAAACTTAACCGTCACCTTTAGAGACTAAACTTAACCGTCTCCTTTAGTGACTAAACTTAACCGTCTCCTTTAGAGACTAAACTTAACCGTCTCCTTTAGAGACTAAACTTAACCGTCTCCTTTAGAGACTAAACTTAACCGTCTCCTTTAGAGACTAAACTTAACCGTCTCCTTTAGAGACTAAACTTAACCGTCTCCTTTAGTGACTAAACTTAACCGTCTCCTTTAGTGACTAAACTTAACCGTCTCCTTTAGAGACTAAACTTAACCGTCTCCTTTAGTGACTAAACTTAACCGTCTCCTTTAGAGACTAAACTTAACCGTCTCCTTTAGAGACTAAACTTAACCGTCTCCTTTAGTGACTAAACTTAACCGTCTCCTTTAGTGACTAAACTTAACCGTCTCCTTTAGAGACTAAACTTAACCGTCTCCTTTAGTGACTAAACTTAACCGTCTCCTTTAGAGACTAAACTTAACCGTCTCCTTTAGTGACTAAACTTAACGGTCTCCTTTAGAGTCTAAACTTAACCGTCTCCTTTAGAGACTAAACTTAACCGTCTCCTTTAGTGACTAAACTTAACCGTCTCCTTTAGAGACTAAACTTAACCGTCTCCTTTAGAGACTAAACTTAACCGTCTCCTTTAGTGACTAAACTTAACCGTCTCCTTTAGTGACTTAACTTAACCGTCTTCTTTAGTGACTAAACTTAACCGTCTCCTTTAGAGACTAAACTTAACCGTCTCCTTAAGAGACTAAACTTAACCGTCTCCTTTAGAGACTAAACTTAACCGTCTCCTTTAGTGACTAAACTTAACGGTCTCCTTTAGAGACTAAACTTAACCGTCTCCTTTAGAGACAAACTTAACCGTCTCCTCTTAGTGACTAAACTTAACCGTCTCCTTTAGAGACTAAACTTAACCGTCTCCTTTAGTGACTAAACTTAACCGTCTCCTTTAGTGGACTAAACTTAACCGTCTCCTTTAGAGACTAAACTTAACCGTCTCCTTTAGTGACTAAACTTAACCGTCTCCTTTAGAGACTAAACTTAACCGTCTCCTTTAGTGACTAAACTTAACCGTCTCCTTTAGTGACTAAACTTAACCGTCTCCTTTAGAGACTAAACTTAACCGTCTCCTTTAGTGACTAAACTTAACCGTCTCCTTTAGTGACTAAACTTAACCGTCTCCTTTAGAGACTAAACTTAACCGTCTCCTTTAGTGTCTAAACTTAACCGTCTCCTTTAGTGACTAAACTTAACGGTCTCCTTTAGTGACTAAACTTAACCGTCTCCTTTAGTGACTAAACTTAACCGTCTCCTTTAGAGACTAAACTTAACCGTCTCCTTTAGAGACTAAACTTAACCGTCTCCTTTAGAGACTAAACTTAACCGTCTCCTTTAGAGACTAAACTTAACCGTCTCCTTTAGAGACTAAACTTAACCGTCTCCTTTAGAGACTAAACTTAACCGTCTCCTTTAGTGACTAAACTTAACCGTCTCCTTTAGAGACTAAACTTAACCGTCTCCTTTAGTCTAAACTTAACCGTCTCCTTTAGAGACTAAACTTAACCGTCTCCTTTAGAGACTAAACTTAACTGTCTCCTTTAGAGACTAAACTTAACCGTCTCCTTAGAGACTAAACTTAACCGTCTCCTTTAGTGACTAAACTTAACCGTCTCCTTTAGAGACTAAACTTAACCGTCTCCTTTAGTGTCTAAACTTAACCGTCTCCTTTAGTGACTAAACTTAACCGTCTCCTTTAGTGTCTAAACTTAACCGTCTCCTTTAGAGACTAAACTTAACCGTCTCCTTTAGAGACTAAACTTAACCGTCTCCTTTAGAGACTAAACTTAACCGTCTCCTTTAGTGACTAAACTTAACCGTCTCCTTTAGAGACTAAACTTAACCGTCTCCTTTAGAGACTAAACTTAACCGTCTCCTTTAGTGACTAAACTTAACCGTCTCCTTTAGTGACTAAACTTAACCGTCTCCTTTAGTGACTAAACTTAACCGTCTCTTTTAGAGACTAAACTTAACGGTCTCCTTTAGTGACTAAACTTAACCGTCTCCTTTAGAGACTAAACTTAACCGTCTCCTTTAGAGACTAAACTTAACCGTCACCTTTAGAGACTAAACTTAACCGTCTCCTTTAGAGACTAAACTTAACCGTCTCCTTTAGAGTCTAAACTTAACCGTCTCCTTTAGAGACTAAACTTAACCGTCTCCTTTAGTGACTAAACTTAACCGTCTCCTTTAGAGACTAAACTTAACCGTCTCCTTTAGTGACTAAACTTAACCGTCTCCTTTAGAGACTAAACTTAACCGTCTCCTTTAGAGACTAAACTTAACAGTCTCCTTTAGTGTCTAAACTTAACCGTCTCCTTTAGTGACTACACTTAACCTTCTCCTTTAGA
>NC_139836.1:835795-838295 GCF_963691815.1 Echiichthys vipera | reverse complement strand
AAACGACACACTCCTAATCTGCCTTTTCAAATACGGACTTCACTAAAACACTCTAATAAAAAGCAGCAGAAATGGTTTAATAAGCGTACGCATGGATCTGTTCCCAGTGATGAGTCTCTGTTACAGACGGGAGATGATTCAGGAGGAGACGAACACACACGAGGCCACGGACACAAGCGGCACAAGCAGCCGGCGCGCGCTGCGTAATGACACCGCTGCACTCGAGTGGAGAGTTGAAAAGGTCACGCAGCCACGTTTCCCCTCGTCGCAGCAGTTTTCCTGAGGGTGAACCGAGCAGCGGAGTCAGAGCCGACCCCACAGGAGAGCAGCCGCAGAAGCTGCCGTCTCCATAACCTCTGGCTCACTGAAGCGCAGACCGCAGGAACGTAAAGGAGCTTTGGTGTAAGAATCATTACAGCGAGCAGAGGATTCAGCTGCAGCGCACACACGTTCATCAGATACCACAAATACGGTGTGTGTGTGTGTGTGTGTGTGTGTGTGTTTACTCTGGTTTTATATTTAATATCTTTAGAGGTGGCAACAAAGAACTTTTTATTTTAAAGTAAATGTTGAAAATTGCAATGTACAGAAAAATTACATCACCACGGTTGAGATTGGTTCACTATCAGCCGCGCTTTCACTACGAACTCCGTCTGCGAGCGCGTACGGACTCCAGTCTGAGAGCACGTACGGACTCCAGTCTGAGAGCGCGTACGGACTCCAGTCTGAGAGCACGTACGGACTCCAGTCTGAGAGCACGTACGGACTCCAGTCTGAGAGCACGTACGTACGGACTCCAGTCTGCGAGCGCGTACGGACTCCAGTCTGCGAGCGCGTACGGACTCCAGTCTGAGAGCGCGTACGGACTCCAGTCTGAGAGCACGTACGGACTCCAGTCTGCGAGCACGTACGGACTCCAGTCTGAGAGCACGTACGGACTCCAGTCTGAGAGCACGTACGTACGGACTCCAGTCTGCGAGCGCGTACGGACTCCAGTCTGCGAGCGCGTACGGACTCCAGTCTGCGAGCGCGTACGGACTCCAGTCTGCGAGCGCGTACGGACTCCAGTCTGAGAGCGCGTACGGACTCCAGTCTGAGAGCGCGTACGGACTCCAGTCTGAGAGCGCGTACGTAAGGACTCCAGTCTGAGAGCGCGTACGGACTCCAGTCTGAGAGCGCGTACGGACTCCAGTCTGAGAGCACGTACGTACGGACTCCCGTCTGAGAGCGCGTACGGACTCCAGTCTGCGAGCGCGTACGGACTCCAGTCTGAGAGCACGTACGTACGGACTCCCGTCTGAGAGCGCGTACGGACTCCAGTCTGAGAGCGCGTACGGACTCCAGTCTGAGAGCGCGTACGGACTCCAGTCTGAGAGCGCGTACGGACTCCAGTCTGAGAGCGCGTACGGACTCCAGTCTGAGAGCGCGTACGGACTCCAGTCTGAGAGCACGTACGGACTCCAGTCTGAGAGCGCGTACGGACTCCAGTCTGAGAGCGCGTACGGACTCCAGTCTGAGAGCGCGTACGTACGGACTCCAGTCTGAGAGCACGTACGGACTCCAGTCTGAGAGCGCGTACGTACGGACTCCAGTCTGAGAGCGCGTACGTACGGACTCCAGTCTGAGAGCGCGTACATACGAACTCCCGTCTGAGAGCGCGTACATACGAACTCCCGTCTGAGAGCGCGTACATACGAACTCCCGTCTGAGAGCGCGTACATACGAACTCCCGTCTGAGAGCGCGTACATACGAACTCCCGTCTGAGAGCGCGTACATACGAACTCCCGTCTGAGAGCGCGTACATACGAACTCCCGTCTGAGAGCGCGTACATACGAACTCCCGTCTGAGAGCGCGTACATACGAACTCCCGTCTGAGAGCGCGTACATACGAACTCCCGTCTGAGAGCGCGTACGGACTCCAGTCTGCGAGCGCGTACGGACTCCAGTCTGCGAGCGCGTACGGACTCCAGTCTGAGAGCGCGTACATACGAACTCCCGTCTGAGAGCGCGTACATACGAACTCCCGTCTGAGAGCGCGTACATACGAACTCCCGTCTGAGAGCGCGTACATACGAACTCCCGTCTGAGAGCGCGTACATACGAACTCCCGTCTGAGAGCGCGTACGGACTCCAGTCTGCGAGCGCGTACGGACTCCAGTCCAGATTTTCACACGTTCTCAGTCACTGAGAGATTCATTTGGACCGAACCAGAGTTGATGACGGTTGTTTCCGTTTAAAGACGAGTTTGTGTTTAACTTTGTTTCTGTTCAGTTTGAATGAAGCGTGATTTATTTTGTTTAACCACTAAAATAAAAACTGGAATTCAGACGAAGCACGGTTGGATTTGTCTGTTTAATCAGGAAAATAAGCAGAAGAAAGTCTTCACACCTGAGCCAATGTGTGTGTGTGTGTGTGTGTGTGTGTATATTTATGTTTATATATATTTATATATAAACATAAATATATATAAATTAATCCTTAAGGTCCAACCCTCGCCT
>NC_139836.1:818295-830795 GCF_963691815.1 Echiichthys vipera | reverse complement strand
GTTTATGCTCCTAGAGGACACTTTAGCACACGTTTATGCTCCTAGAGGACACTTTAGCACACGTTTATGCTCCTAGAGGACACTTTAACACGTTTATGCTCCTAGAGGACACTTTAACACACGTTTATGCTCCTAGAGGACACTTTAACACACGTTTATGCTCCTAGAGGACACTTTAACACACGTTTCTGCTCCTAGAGAACACTTTAGCACACGTTTATGCTCCTAGAGGACACTTTAGCACACGTTTATGCTCCTAGAGGACACTTTAGGACACGTTTATGCTCCTAGAGGACTCTTTAACACACGTTTATGCTCCTAGAGGACACTTTAGCACACGTTTATGCTCCTAGAGGACTCTTTAACACACGTTTATGCTCCTAGAGGACACTTTAGCACACGTTTATGCTCCTAGAGGACTCTTTAACACACGTTTATGCTCCTAGAGGACACTTTAGCACACGTTTATGCTCCTAGAGGACACTTTAGCACACGTTTATGCTCCTAGAGGACACTTTAGCACGGGTTCTGGCTCCTAGAGGACACTTTAACTCACCAGCTCTTTGAACTTGAAGAGTCCCTCTCCCGGTACCGGACCGGTTTCAGCCCGTTCCCCTTCAGAGCTGCCCGGTGTCTCCTGCTCGGTCTTCCCGGTGCACAGACCTCTGGCTGCGGGTGACAGCAGGAACCGGAAACCGGCCGCCGACCTCTCGTGACCTCCCCGGTGCAACAGCACGGGTCCCTGCGCGTGCCAGGGAGCCACTTTGATGTGCTGGAGGATCCCGCTCCAGCACGCGACCCTGCCGTCCGCCCCCCTGAGGCACGAGCCGCTCACCGGGGACCGGGTGAGCCTCGCGCTGCTGCCGGTGACAGGTGTGTGTCCGTGCCGCCATGACGCAGGCTCGAGCGCACCGCGCGCGGACACCACGCAGCGCACGTGTGCTGCAGAAATCCTCCGGAAACACATCGTCATCATGTTCACGAGCCCACCGTTACCGACCTGCTGGTCTCGTGCGGTTCGTCGCTGTTGTCATGGTGAATCTCAGCCTCTCAGACGGGGTCCAGCTGCAGACAGCAGGCCGCCATGTTGCCGTAAACTGACTCCGCTCACTGTCGCAACACCGTGACGCGTTCCTCAGCGAGGCTTTTATTTTGAAAAGAAACTTGGATTCACAGTATTTTAGAAGTAAAAGCCCTTAAAGTCACAAAAATACGAATTAAATTAAAGTTTTTAACACAAGAGAAGAATTTGGTTTATAAACAAAGTCCCAAACATTCATCCGTTTATTTTATTTTTAAATCGTTTTATTTTTTTATTAATTTGCAAAGATTTTAAAGATATTTGTCGGTAAATGTGTAACTTTGCAACAAAGAAAGGAAATATGTATATATTTAAATATATATATATAGATACACTATATATATTTATCCAAATAGTTACTGAATATAAAGTAAAAGGTATTTTTAATCATATATATAAACTTATTATACTATTATTGCTTATTATACTTACTCTATTATATTTAAATAGTTGGTGACATAATAAATAAAAAGGTAAATATATATTTTAATTTGAAATGCAATATTTATTGTAACGTGAAGAAGTAATGAATAATAAATAATAAATTATTGCTATTATTATTATTTTATGTCTTAATCACTTTCAAACTCATTTTTGTAAAAGACAAAAATGCTGAAATGTAAATGAAAATAAAGAAAAACTTATTATCTGAAAGTTTAATGTGATTTAAAGTCACAGCAGCAGAAGAAAGATCTGAATGAATAACACAAATAAAAAGGTGTCAGAGTGAATAAAGTGAAAACTGAACGATAACAGAATTGTTTTTTAACGTGAAACTAAAAGTGTTTAATCACTGAGAAGTATAAAAATAACAAAATGCTGAAATTTACAACAATAAAATAATTTATTATCTTAAGGTTTAGTATTTAATAAAAAAGTGTGTAAAATACAAAAAGGCACAGAAACAGTCGATGAAACTGAAGATTTGGGATAAAAACGAGAAGAAAATCCCAAAAACTGAACTTTTACCTAACGAACAAATATCAAAGTCTTTGAAGATTCGGGTCCAGACCCAAAAATACCTGAAATGTACCCGACACAGGTTTTATGAGGTTATCGGGTGTTTGTCCGTGGTTACAGTCACGGGGTCGTGATGCCGGTCTGTGTTTGGTGGAAGTGTGGAGTCGTCCGAACACTGACCTCCAGGTGAGCTCTGCGGCTCGGAGCAGCTGTGGTCGGCGCTCAGACGGTCTGCAGCTGGAACAGTTTGGCTCCTCTCTTCAGCAGGAAACCCTGTTCGTTCAGGGAACTCACCAGACCCTCGAAGTCCATCACCTGGAAGGAAAATCCAGCGACGGCTCAGTGAATCACCCGGCAGTGTGCACGGATTCAACGCCACGCCTCATTTACCGACAACGTTTGTGCTTTAAAGTGAAAATATGGTGTAAAATCCTCCTCCAGGGTCTTTCTCTGCACTTTAATCCTCAGTAACCATGGAGACAGTTTTTATTAAGGTAGAAATCCAGGAGAGATGCTAACAGCCGGACGTGGCTAACAGTGATTAGCTCGGGGCAGCACGGTGAAGGCATTCAAAGGTCTTTTTTAACCACTAATGCTGCTGAAAATAACAGCAAACCTCTGCAGCAGCATGAGAAGAGTCCCTACACACACACACACACACACATGAGAAGAGTCCCTACACACACAACAAAGCACCAATGGGCTCCTTCCAGTGTAATGGACTTTACTATGAGAGGAGCTGGTACAGGGGCCAGTAGGTAAGTCATTAAGGGCGCCCTCCCACTGTGCCTCCGTCCCGTGCCCCGTGCTTTAGGGTCCTTGTCCCCCCCTCCAGCCCCGTTTGTACTCACACTACCTGGGCCTCGGAGAATGCTTCTTGCTGCCTATACGTCATCACGCCGTAACACGTCACACGCATTGATGACGTCATGGCGATGCGTGGCTTTGTTTCCAGATCTTTCCGTAGACCTCGGAGTTTTTGTGCGTCTTGTCGACTGTTTTTGAATCTTTTCATCGACCAAATCTGCAGTAAACACTCCACCTCCGCATCACACCAACGTGAACCTTTCACCGCCATTGTTTGAAATGTCCGCGCATGGTCCCTCCTTCTTTTTTCTACGTCCCAACAGGCGCACAGGAAATGACCTCAGAACCGCCGTAGGCCTCGTGCTCGTACACGTGCACACGCTCGTGCTCGTACACGTGCAAACGTGCTTTACTAAAGCCCACCTCTCCCAAACGGGCCGTGGACGGCAAGCGTGCCGCTCCTAGACGTGGTACGGTTGCACTCACACTGGTCAAAGGAACCAGACTTTAGCCGTGACACGTGCTGGGGCACGGGACGGAGGCACAGTGGGAGTGCACTAACAAACACTGTTGTGTGTGTGTTGGGATTCTTCTCATGCTGTTCACTCACGATGTGGGAACAGACATGTTTCTACTTCTGCACGTTTTTCATCAGCAGTGTTTGATAAATCTATCAGCTGCACCGGGCCCTGAGTGTGGATCTGTGTGTGCAGCTTCACCTTGATGTTGAGTCTGTCGGCCACAGATCGAAGCGTCTGAAGGTCAAACTGCGTCTGATTGGTCCTCTGAGCGTGCAGGTGCAGCGCGTTCACCAGTCGCTTTGCAGCACCGCGCTGACTCATGCCTGATCCCAGCTGAGAGCGCTCAAAGTCCAGATTACCCAGGCCGTCGGAGTACGTGTCCGCCAGACTGCAACACACACACACATACACAGGGACGCACGCACGCACGCACGCACGCACGCACGCACGCACGCACGCACGCACGCACGCACGCACGCACGCACGCACGCACGCACGCACGCACGCACGCACGCACGCACGCACGCACACACACACACACACACACACACACACACACACACACACACACACACACACACACACACACACACACACACACACACACACACACACACACACACACACACACACACACACACACACACACACACACACACACACACACACACACACACACACACACACACACACACACACACACACACACACACACACACACACACACACACACACACACACACACACACACACACACACACACACACACACACACACAGGAGTCATCAGCATCCATCTGACAGGTAACAGTGGGTGGATAGACTTCAGGTAGATCATTAACTCAGACTCTGCTGCAGTGTCACCTGTGTTTCATGATCTCCACCACGTCTTCAGCGTCGCTCTTGGTCGCCGTCTCTCTGAGCTCCAGCCTGGCTCTGGCCTACACACACACACACACACACACACACACACACACACACACACACACAGTTAACCACACAGACACACAGTTAACCACACACACACACACACAGTTAACCCCACAAACACACACAGTTAACCACACACACACACACAGTTAACCACACAAACACACAGTTAACCACACACACACACAGTTAACCACACACACACACACACACACACACACACACACACACACAGTTAACCACAGACACACACAGTTAACCACACACACACACAGTTAACCACACAGACACGTGACAGTGCTGAGCCTGAAACCCTGGCCCATGTCGTGGAGTATCTTATGTAACACACGCAGAAACGCACCTCTGTGAGTCGGATCAGGGACTCGAGCTGTCGTGTGGTGATGGGGGTGGAGTCGGCCGAGTGCGCCTGAGATCGCAGGGTCAGGTAGAAGTCCTGCAGCGTCTGAGCCGCCTCAGCAGACAGCGAGGGATGGACGTACTGCCGAGCGTAGCTGATGTACTTCCTCAACAAACTAACAGGGATGGGGTCTACAGGTTCACCTGCAGGGGTCTGACACACACACACAGGTGATGCAGGGATGGTTGTCTGTTACCATTGTGTGTGTTGTGTGTGTTTTGTGTGTTTTACCTGCAGACGCTCAGACAGCGGCAGGTCAGAGTGCTGCAGCAGGATGGAGGTCTCTAGATCACAGTGGGCCCGGGTCACTGTGGCGCTGCTGGTTCGGCCTCTCCCCGCCCTGTTCGCCATGACGTGCTCCGACAGGTGGCGGTCGTGGGACTCGTCCGGGATGTCCAGGAGGAGGAAGACGACGTCGAATCGAGAGAGAAGAGCCGAGCCCATTCTGGAGACGAGAGCAGAAACAGAATCAACTCTTCTGATCATCTGAGAATCAAACATGTCACTAAATGTTGTTTTGACTGACGGCTGCTGTTCAAACCTACTTCAGGTTCTCAGACACAGTCTTGCTTCTGTTGTAATGTCCTCCGATGGGGTTGGCAGCAGCCACGACCGTGGTCCTGGCGGGCAGAGAGGACACGATTCCAGCTTTAGCCAGACTCACAGACTGCTGCTCCATGGCCTCCAGCAGAGCCTGCTGCTGGTTCCCCAACTTATCAAACTCATCGATGCAGCACATGCCTGAAGGAGGGGGAGAGAGAAACAGGCCGGAGTGAGAGATGGGGATTAAAACACTTGTAACCAGTGTTCCCGCTCTGGCTCCTACCTTGGTCCGCCAGCACCAAGGCTCCGGCCTCCAGAGCAAAATCTCCTGTTCCTGAGTCTCGGGATAAACTCACAGTAAGTCCTGAAAACACACATTAAATGTTAAGTTCCCAACTTCATTATGATGCAACAGATCTGAAAAACTGTCCAGAGACTAGCAGCACATGCAAAATCCTCCTCCAGGGTCTTGTCCTGCACTTAGGGCGCCCTCCCACTGTGCCTCCGTCCCGTGCCCCGTGCTTTAGGGTCCTTGTCCCCCCCTCCAGGCCCGTTTGTACTCACACTACCTGGGCCTCGGAGAATGCTTCTTGCTGCCTATACGTCATCACGCCGTAACACGTCACACGCATTGATGACGTCATGGCGATGCGTGGCTTTGTTTCCAGATCTTTCCGTAGACCTCGGAGTTTTTGTGCGTCTTGTCGACTGTTTTTGAATCTTTTCATCGACCAAATCTGCAGTAAACACTCCACCTCCGCATCACACCAACGTGAACCTTTCACCGCCATTGTTTGAAATGTCCGCGCATGGTCCCTCCTTCTTTTTTCTACGTCCCAACAGGCGCACAGGAAACGACCTCAGAACCGCCGCAGGCCTCGTGCTCGTACACGTGCGCACGCTCGTGCTCGTACACGTGCAAACGTGCTTTACTAAAGCCCACCTCTCCCAAACGGGCCGTGGACGGCAAGCGTGCCGCTCCTAGACGTGGTACGGTTGCACTCACACTGGTCAAAGGAACCAGACTTTAGCCGTGACACGTGCTGGGGCACGGTACGGAGGCACAGTGGGAGAGTGCCCTAATCCATGGAAACAGTTTTTTCTGAAACAACTATTATGGTAGAAATCCAGGAGAGATGCTAACAGCCGGACGTGGCTAACAGTGGTTAGCTCGGGGCAGCACGGTGAAGGCATTCAAAGGTCTTTTTTAACCACTAATGCTGCTGAAAATAACAGCAAACCTCTGCAGCAGCAGGAGAAGAGTCCCTACACACACACACACACATGAGAAGAGTCCCTACACACACAACAAAGCACCATCAGCGTAGTTAGTGAAGCCAGAGTTTATTAAAGAGTGTTTTAGAGACTTACCTACTGGCCCCTGCACCAGCTCCTCTCATAGTAAAGTCCATTACAGTGGAAGGAGCCCATTGCTGCTTCGTTTAGGTCTCGATGGTTTATTTGATACGTGCACGTGTTGGAAAAGACCATGGGATGATTTTGCGCGGTGCTTTAGGACGACTCACCTGTGGTGCTGGTGCTGTTTCCACACACATAGATTCCTCTCGGAGCCACGTTACACACCGCCTGCACACACACACAGAAGTAAACACGTTACACACCGCCTGCACACACACACAGAGAAGTAAACACGTTACACACCGCCTGCACACACACACAGAGAAGTAAACATGTTACACACCGCCTGCACACACACACAGAGAGAGGTAAACATGTTACACACCGCCTGCACACACACACAGAGAAGTAAACACGTTACACACCGCCTGCACACACACAGAGAGAAGTAAACACGTTACACACCGCCTGCACACACACAGAGAAGTAAACACGTTACACACCGCCTGCACACACACAGAGAAGTAAACACGTTACACACCGCCTGCACACACACAGAGAGAAGTAAACACGTTACACACCGCCTGCACACACACACACACACACACAGAAGTAAACACGTTACACACCGCCTGCACACACACAGAGAAGTAAACACGTTACACACCGCCTGCACACACACAGAGAGAAGTAAACACGTTACACACCGCCTGCACACACACAGAGAAGTAAACACGTTACACACCGCCTGCACACACAGAGAGGAGTAAACACGTTACACACCGCCTGCACACACACACAGAAGTAAACACGTTACACACCGCCTGCACACACACAGAGAAGTAAACACGTTACACACCGCCTGCACACACAGAGAGAAGTAAACACGTTACACACCGCCTGCACACACACAGAGAAGTTAACACGTTACACACCGCCTGCACACACAGAGAGGAGTAAACACGTTACACACCGCCTGCACACACACACAGAAGTAAACACGTTACACACCGCCTGCACACACACAGAGAAGTAAACACGTTACACACCGCCTGCACACACACAGAGAGAAGTAAACACGTTACACACCGCCTGCACACACACACAGAAGTAAACACGTTACACACCGCCTGCACACACACAGAGAAGTAAACACGTTACACACCGCCTGCACACACACAGAGAAGTAAACACGTTACACACCGCCTGCACACACACACAGAAGTAAACACGTTACACACCGCCTGCACACACACACACACAGAAGTAAACACGTTACACACCGCATGCACACACACACACAGAAGTAAACACGTTACACACCGCCTGCACACACACAGAGAAGTAAACACGTTACACACCGCCTGCACACACACAGAAAGAAGTAAACACGTTACACACCGCCTGCACACACACAGAGAAGTAAACACGTTACACACCGCCTGCACACACACAGAGAAGTAAACACGTTACACACCGCCTGCACACACACACAGAAGTAAACACGTTACACACCGCCTGCACACACAGAGAGAAGTAAACACGTTACACACCGCCTGCACACACACAGAGAAGTAAACACGTTACACACCGCCTGCACACACGCAGAGAGGAGTAAACACGTTACACACCGCCTGCACACACGCAGAGAGGAGTAAACACGTTACACACCGCCTGCACACACACAGAGAAGTAAACACGTTACACACCGCCTGCACACACACAGAGAAGTAAACAGGTTACACACCGCCTGCACACACGCAGAGAGGAGTAAACACGTTACACACCGCCTGCACACACACACAGAAGTAAACACGTTACACACCGCCTGCACACGCACAGAGAAGTAAACACGTTACACACCGCCTGCACACACACAGAGAGAAGTAAACACGTTACACACCGCCTGCACACACGCAGAGAAGTAAACACGTTACACACCACCTGCACACACACACACAGAAGTAAACACGTTACACACCGCCTGCACACACACACAGAGAAGTAAACACGTTACACACCGCCTGCACACGCAAGGAGAAGTAAACACCTTACACACCGCCTGCACACGCAGAGAAGTAAACACGTTACACACCGCCTGCACACACACAGAGAAGTTAACACGTTACACACCGCCTGCACACACACACAGAGAAGTAAACACGTTACACACCGCCTGCACACACACAGAGAAGTAAACACGTTACACACCGCCTGCACACACACAGAGAAGTAAACACGTTACACACCTCCTGCACACACACAGAGAAGTAAACACGTTACACACCGCCTGCACACACACACAGAAGTAAACACGTTACACACCGCCTGCACACACACACAGAGAAGTAAACACGTTACACACCGCCTGCACACACAGAGAGAAGTAAACACGTTACACACCGCCTGCACACACACACACAGAGAAGTAAACATGTTACACACCGCCTGCACACACAGAGAAGTAAACACGTTACACACCGCCTGCACACACACACAGAGAAGTAAACACGTTACACACCGCCTGCACACACAGAGAGAAGTAAACACGTTACACACCGCCTGCACACACACACAGAGAAGTAAACACGTTACACACCGCCTGCACACACAGAGAGAAGTAAACACGTTACACACCGCCTGCACACACACACAGAGAAGTAAACACGTTACACACCGCCTGCACACACACACAGAGGAGTAAACACGTTACACACCGCCTGCACACACACACAGAGAAGTAAACACGTTACACACCGCCTGCACACGCACAGAGAAGTAAACACGTTACAGCCTCAGCTACAGTGAGGAGGAGCTCCAGTGTGTGTTCTGTGTTACCTGTAGCATCTGGCTCTTCCCCAGCCCCGGGTCTCCCACCATCAGGATGTGCGGGTCTCCTCTGACGGGGACGCTGTTCTTGCCGACGTGTTTCTGTCGACCTCCGAACAACGCCAGCGCCAGAGCCGCTTTCACCAGCTGGAGACACACAAGACACCAGGAGGTTCGACTGATCCAGGACCGGTTTGACAAATCAAGATGGAAGAGAAAGCTGTTGCTGGATGGTCATTTAGGGCGCCCTCCCACTGTGCCTCCGTCCCGTGCCCCGTGCTTTAGGGTCCTTGTCCCCCCCTCCAGGCCCGTTTGTACTCACACTACCTGGGCCTCGGAGAATGCTTCTTGCTGCCTATACGTCATCACGCCGTAACACGTCACACGCATTGATGACGTCATGGCGATGCGTGGCTTTGTTTCCAGATCTTTCCGTAGACCTCGGAGTTTTTGTGCGTCTTGTCGACTGTTTTTGAATCTTTTCATCGACCAAATCTGCAGTAAACACTCCACCTCCGCATCACACCAACGTGAACCTTTCACCGCCATTGTTTGAAATGTCCGCGCATGGTCCCTCCTTCTTTTTTCTACGTCCCAACAGGCGCACAGGAAATGACCTCAGAACCGCCGTAGGCCTCGTGCTCGTACACGTGCGCACGCTCGTGCTCGTACACGTGCAAACGTGCTTTACTAAAGCCCACCTCCCTCAAACGGGCCGTGGACGGCAAGCGTGCTGCTCCTAGACGTGGTACGGTTGCACTCACACTGGTCAAAGGAACCAGACTTTAGCCGTGACACGTGCTGGGGCTCGGGACGGAGGCACAGTGGGAGGGCGGCCTTAGAAAACTCACCAGGTGGCCGTAGATGACGGGACACAAAGACCTGAACAGGGAGAGAAGATCAGAGCAGTTATCGTCTGAAACTGGAGCCAAAACTAAAGACACACTTTAAGATTAAAGGAGGTTAAAAAATAACAATAAAATTTTGTGTAGCAGTGAAAGTTTACAACCAAACTGTACTTCTAGAATAACTGAGGTGAAGGTGTGAAGTGTATTTTTCTGCAGGTCAAAGTTTAGTGTCACTACTTCACTTTAAAGGTTATGAAACATTATGATGTCACAGTGAAGTCGACCTTTGACCTTTTGCAGAGTCGTCACAGAGTTATTGAGAGGCCTCCGTGACCTTTGACCCCCAGGATCTAAAGAGTTCTCACAGTAACATTCACATTCACATCTTCAGCCTCCTAAACTTCTCACTCAGAGAGGAATAAATTAAGGAATAACTTTTTCTATTTGGCTGATTATTGCAGCTGCATCTGGATCGAGTTTTACAAAAGATGCTTAAAGAACATTTTACTGCTGTTTTATAAACACTTCTCCTCACATGTCCATGTCAACACAGCACCGATGATCCCCTTACACACACACACACACACACACACACACACACATTCACACACTTTCTTACACATTACACACAGTTTTGTTTTTTAAATGGAAATTATCATTGTTCTTTCTCAACTAAACATACTTTGTCATAACTTTACCATCTCTTTTATCATTTTCTGCATTTTGTGTATTTTGAAATCTCAGTAACTTTCTGAGTTGTTTTATTTTGGAGGATTCAAATAAACCCTTAGGGTGTTTCCCCTCATCCTGCACCGTTTATCATTTTTATGTTTGTTTTTAAATCGTTCAAACAATAAATAAATAAATAAGAGTTCATCTTTGAGTCCCAGTGACTCCCTCCGTGGGCTCCTGGGATAAAAAGTGAGGACGTGTCCTGAACCAAACGTGTTCCAGCCTCTAGACACCGGGATAAAGGTCGACCGGTGGACACGGAAACACGTCCCAGTGGGTTTAACCTTCAGTAAAGTTGTGACACAGATGAATAAGCACATAAGCGGTAAAGCTCTCACTGCACGATGAGCCGGAGCAGCTCGGGCTGGGACTGGATCTCCTGGATGGCGTACAGCTCCTTCAGACTGAACTCCTCTCCCCCGGAGCGGTCGTCAGGTGACCCCTGCCCCGACTTGGACTGGAGACCTGCACACACACACACAGACCCTCACTGCTCTGTTTAAGCACCAACGCATAACAAACACAGCAGCGTCACTACCTTTAGTGTTGCTGACTGACGTGGCGTCGAGGTAGAGGAGGAACATGCACTGGTCCTTGTTGTTCCCTCGGGAACTCCCTGCAAACAAACACCAGAGTGTGTTACGAGTGTCTGCACTTCCCCTCCAGCCCGGTTCAAATGTGTGTGTGTGTGTGTGTGTGTGTGTGTACCGTCGTTGGTGACTCGAACGATGCCCGTCACAGTGACCGTGTCTCCGGGAACGCAGCTGTCGCAGAGGTCGGAGGTCAGCTGACACTCCACGGTCCGCGGGATTCGTCCGGTCTCCCTCTGCTCTCCGCCCATCAGCTCCTGCACCCTGAGGCAGCAGGAGAAGAGCTGCTGGGGACTTTCTTACATTACAACGAGAAAATACAGACGTCTGGAAATTCCTCCTTATATTCAAATACCTATGTATGCGTATTATGTCCATGAGAGGGCGTGAGACAGAACTACTTGTCTTTTAAAAGGATCTACATTGAGACGTCATAGCAGAAACGTTACGTCCTCTAACTTCAAACTGAATATAAAGCCAGCAGAGCTCTGTCTCACATATACAACATACAAGTCTCTTCCCGTCGTTACCGAGTTTCCAGTTCTCATCATTAGTCGTTTGTGCCGTTTCCTCCTTCACACCCGTTTGTTTGTTCTCTTGCAGCACGGTACAAAAACAACATCAACCAGTGAATTCTCTGGACGACCGACTCGATCAGACGTCACACAGGCAGGAAAACGAGCGTTTAGGGAGCTGAGGACCCCGAGAGGCACACAGTCAAACACACATTCATTCATTCATCTTCAGCCTCTTGTCCCTGTCCGGGTCTCGGGGGCTGGAGCCGATCCCAGCTGACATCGGGCGTGAGGCGGGGTCCACCCTGGACAGGACGCCAGTCTATCACAGGACACATAGAGACGAACAGAGACAGACAACCATTCAC
>NC_139836.1:808295-813295 GCF_963691815.1 Echiichthys vipera | reverse complement strand
ACTCATTTTGTTCCTAAAACAAAACAAGAATTAAAGTTCAGTCATTTTATGAAATAAAGTTGAACAAATTGCAACTTTGAGCTGATTTTGTATCCTCAATATTTCCTGTGTAAGAGAAATATTCCATTACTCAGGAAATATAAATTATTATTATTATTATAATATTGAGGAAACAAAATCAGCTGCTTCTGTTGCCATTTGTTCAACTTTGACCCCTAATTTGCCTTAAAATGACTTAAATATCAGTGATTAACAGCAAAGTCTTTCTGTTTTCTTTGAGTTGTTTCAGTCAAACATGAAAAACATCCAAACAGTTTGCTGTAGCACACATTTGTGACAACACATAAATGATTTAGCTCATTTTAATGCATTAATAAACACAATCCAACATGTATCTGTTGTTGTTTTACATGTTTCTCTGACTGAACGCGATCAACGCCGAACTCCGTCTAAAAAACAGTGAATTTAGTGGAAAACCAACAGTTTCATCTCGTCCGGACTGAATTAAACCATTTGAATAAAGGATTTAAACAAATATCAACCACGGTACATTTCGGCATATAAGGTAACTACTAAACAGCACTTTACACCAGCATATTAACGATGTTTGTGATCAAACCGCTAAAGTTTAGCGTTAAAAAGTAACCAACGTTAGCGGCGGTTCGTCCTCTTTGCTTCCCAAACACAGATGTTTTTAATGTTAGTTAGTGAGTTGACTAAAGCCGAATTATCCAAAAGACCCACTCACATTATAATATGTCTTTAAATCTGCTGTAAACAAGACTATTTTAACTGTTTTAGCTTGTTTCCATTAAATTATGTCATTTACCGCTGAGGTTTTGTTCGCTAACAACAGTCCGACAGTGTTACTAACCTTCCGTTTGACCTTTAAAACACTCTGACGGTGGAATTCCGTCGATGATTCGTAGTTTTAACTAAAAAAAACGTTATTTTCGTGATGTTTGTTTACAATAAACAGTTAAAAGTTCCCTCCACCGACGAAGCTTCTTCTTCTTCTTCTTCCGCTTTGATGCGCAGCAGAGTGGGTGCTCACCGGCTCTGCACTGCCCCAACAGGACACCACAGGTACTGCAGCTGCCCCCACAGGTCACCACAGGTACTGCACCTGCCCTCACAGGACACCACAGGTACTACACCTGCCCCCACAGGTACTTCACCTGCCCCCACAGGTACTACACCTGCCCCCACAGGTACTACACCTGCCCCCACAGGTCACCACAGGTACTGCACCCGCACCCACAGGACACTACAGGTACTACACCTGCCCCCACAGGTCACCACAGGTACTGCACCTGCCCCCACAGGACACCACAGGTACTACACCTACCCCCACAGGACACCACAGGTACTACACCTGCCCCCACAGGACACTACAGGTACTACACCTGCCCCCACAGGACACCACAGGTACTGCACCTGCCCCCACAGGACACCACAGGTACTACACCTACCCCCACAGGACACCACAGGTACTGCACCTGCCCCAGAGGACACCACAGGTACTACACCTGCCCCCACAGGACACCACAGGTACTACACCTGCCCCCACAGGCCACCACAGGTACTACACCTGCCCCCACAGGTCACCACAGGTACTACACCTGCCCCCACAGGTCACCACAGGTACTACACCTGCCCCACAGGACACTACAGGTACTTCACCTGCCCCCACAGGTCACCACAGGTACTACATCTGCCCCCACAGGACACCACAGGTACTATACCTGCCCCCACAGGACACCACAGGAACTACATCTGCCCCCACAGGACACCACAGGTACTGCACCTGCCCCACAGGACACCACAGGTACCACACCTGCCCCCAGAGGTACTACACCTGCCCCCACAGGACACCACAGGTACCACACCTGCCCCAGAGGAACTACATCTACCCCCACAGGACACCACAGGTACTACATCTGCCCCCACAGGACACCACAGGGACTACATCTGCCCCCAGAGGAACTACATCTGCCCCAGAGGAACTACATCAGCCCCAGAGGAACTACATCTGCCCCAGAGGAACTACAGCTGCCCCAGAGGAACCACATCTGCCCCAGAGGAACTACATCAGCCCCAGAGGAACTACATCTGCCCCAGAGGAACTACATCTGCCCCAGAGGAACTTCATCTGCCCCAGAGGAACTTCATCTGCCCCAGAGGAACTACACCTGCCCCAGAGGGACTTCATCTGCCCCAGAGGAACTACATCTGCCCCAGAGGGACTTCATCTGCCCCAGAGGAACTACATCTGCCCCAGAGGAACTACATCTGCCCCAGAGGAACTACATCTGCCCCAGAGGAACTACATCTGCCCCAGAGGAACTACATCTGCCCCCAAATATGTAAACATAAACATCAAAATCAGTCCTGGTTCACTTCCTGTTGCAGTGAATGTGAATGACATCAGCTGACAGGAAGTTACCGAGGACCAAGGCTGTTGCCTGGCAACGGCATATTACTCACAACAGTCCATTTTCATTCCAGCTCCATTATTATTTAAACTGTAGTTTAAACTGGTGTATATACAGTGTTTGTATATATATATATTTTTTTTTTAACACATTTTTTAACTCTATTTTTTCTCAGTGTTGCTTTAAGGGAATAAAATGTTATATTTTTATATTTTCATAAACTTTACATATTTCTCACATCTATTTTAAATTTGCAGAGTGGATTAATTTTGTTCTATCCAGTCATAAAAGAGATCACTCAACATTTAAGGATATTTAATGATATTTAAAGCAGATTTGCTGAGTTTCCTTCATAATAAATAAATAAAATATATTTATAAACTTGTTCCTCTGCTGCCACCTGCTGGACACGTGGTGTCATTACTGAGCTCAGATGTGTTTTTCACAGAGCGACAGAGAAAAACTCCAAACACGGCGTCCACGTCGTCCACGTCGTCCACGTCTGTCTTTGTTTCTCACTCCTTCTGTTTCCCGTCTCTCTGTTCTGCGTCCACACTTTCACAAAGACGCTGACGATCTCTGATGTTTCTTATCTGAGGTTTGTTCTCAGGTCAGAATCAGATTTAAGATTATTGTGTTTGCTCCAGTGACACAGTCACCAGATGTGGCCCACGGGCCTGAGTTTGACCCCCCTGCTGTAGGACATTCCCCTTCCTGTCCTTCAGCCTCTGTGCTGTTTTTATGGAGGTGTGTTTTGGGCGTTGAACCACCTGAACATGTCCAAGGGTCGGACAGAGGGCCAAAGGTTTTCCTCATGAATGTTGGTGGACTCAGCAGCCTCCATGTTCCCTTCAGACCCGACCGAGTGTCGAGTCCCTGCTGCAGAGAGACGAGCCCCCAACATGATGCTGCACCCCCAGCCTTCACTGTGGGGGTCGGGGTGTTCTGGTCTCATCTGACCATCAAACCTTTTCTCACGTGGAGTCAGAATCATCAACATGTGTTTTGACCCACTGTAAACGAGACATGTGGACTCTTCTCCTGCTGCTGCAGAGGTTTGCTGTTATGTTCAGCATTATTAGGGCGCACTCCCACTGTGCCTCCGTGCCGTGCCCCAGCACGTGTCACGGCTAAAGTCTGGTTCCTTTGACCAGTGTGAGTGCAACCGTACCACGTCTAGGAGCGGCACGCTTGCCGTCCACGGCCCGTTTGGGAGAGGTGGGCTTTAGTAAAGCACGTTTGCACGTGTACGAGCACGAGCGTGCGCACGTGTACGAGCACGAGGCCTACGGCGGTTCTGAGGTCATTTCCTGTGCGCCTGTTGGGACGTAGAAAAAAGAAGGAGGGACCATGCGCGGACATTTCAAACAATGGCGGTGAAAGGTTCACGTTGGTGTGATGCGGAGGTGGAGTGTTTACTGCAGATTTGGTCGATGAAAAGATTCAAAAACAGTCGACAAGACGCACAAAAACTCCGAGGTCTACGGAAAGATCTGGAAACAAAGCCACGCATCGCCATGACGTCATCAATGCGTGTGACGTGTTACGGCGTGATGACGTATAGGCAGCAAGAAGCATTCTCCGAGGCCCAGGTAGTGTGAGTACAAACGGGCCTGGAGGGGGGGACAAGGACCCTAAAGCACGGGGCACGGGACGGAGGCACAGTGGGAGGGCGCCCTTAGTGGTTAAAAAAGACCTTTGAATGCCTTCACCGTGCTGCCCCGAGCTAATCACTGTTAGCCACTCTCCTGGATTTCTACCTTAACAGTTGTTGCGTCTGATGAGTGTAAGTGGGAGAAAAAGACCCTGTGATGATTTAACACTTTAATAAAGTGTCTGAAGCGTCTGAAGGTGCAGCGTGCACTCACACACGCACGTCTGTGTTCCTACACTTGTGAGGACCCTCACTGACACAAATGGACTCAAGATGAACTTTTGTTCTAAGCGGCACCTACTTTGTGCAATAACAATAAAGTGCATTTTAGCATCTCAGCAGAAAACACTCGAAAAGTGAAATTGATCCACAGGAAGATAAAAAAAGCAAACGCTCGACAGCGTCTCCAGGGAGCGAGCGGAGGGGACAGAGAAGACGGAACGAGCAGGCGGAGGAATCAATAGTTGAACTACTGTGGCCTGAAGTAGTTAGTGGTAATGGCAGAGGGCTGAGAGGGATGGCTGCACACACACACACACACACACACACACACACACACACACACACACACACACACACACACACACACACACACACACACATACACACACACACGCACACACACACACACACACACACACACACACACACACACACACACACACACGCACACGCACACGCACACGCACACGCGCACGCGCACGCGCACGCACACGCACACGCACACACACAGACACACACACGCACGCACACGCACACACACACACACACAGACACAGACACAGACACACACACACACACACACACACACACACACACACACTCACACACGCACACGCACACACATACACACACACACACACACACACACACGCACACACACACACACACACACACACACTGTGGTGGGA
>NC_139836.1:798295-803295 GCF_963691815.1 Echiichthys vipera | reverse complement strand
AGCGTGGTAGATTTTTCATTTGAAGTGCAGAGTTGTTAGTGTGGTCACATGCTGCGGAGACACGGCGACGGGACTGTGGAGCTCACCATGGACGCGTGTGTCGGCACGGAGGAGCGTCTAACGTCACCGTGGACGCGTGTGTCGGCACCGAGGAGCGTCTAACGTCACCGTGGACGCGTGTGTCGGCACGGAGGAGCGTCTAACGTCAGCGAGGAGCGTCTAACGTCACCGAGGAGCGTCTAACGTCACCGAGGACGCATGTGTCGTCACCGAGGAGCGTCTAACGTCACAGAGGACGCATGTGTCGTCACCGAGGAGCGTCTAACGTCACCGAGGAGCGTCTAACATCACTGAGGAGCGTCTAACGTCACCGTGGACGCATGTGTCGTCACCGAGGAGCGTCTAACGTCACCGAGGAGCGTCTAACGTCACCGAGGAGCGTCTAACGTCACGTGGACGTGTGTGTCGGCACAGAGGAGCGTCTAATGTCACCGTGGTCGCGTGTGTCGGCACAGAGGAGCGTCTAATGTCACCGTGGTCGCGTGTGTCGGCACGGAGGAGCGTCTAACGTCACCGTGGACGGGTGTGTCGGCACGGAGGAGCGTCTAACGTCACCGTGGTCGCGTGTGTCGGCACGGAGGAGCGTCTAACGTCACCGTGGACGCGTGTGTCGGCACAGAGGAGCGTCTAACGTCACCGTGGTCGCGTGTGTCGGCACGGAGGAGCGTCTAACGTCACCGTGGACGCGTGTGTCGTCACGGAGGAGCGTCTAACGTCACCGTGGACGCGTGTGTCGTCACCGAGGAACGTCTAACGTCACCGAGGAGCGTCTAACGTCACCGAGGAGCGTCTAACGTCACCGTGGACGGGTGTGTCGGCACGGAGGAGCGTCTAACGTCACCGTGGTCGCGTGTGTCGGCACGGAGGAGCGTCTAACGTCACCGTGGACGCGTGTGTCGGCACGGAGGAGCGTCTAACGTCACCGTGGTCGCGTGTGTCGGCACAGAGGAGCGTCTAACGTCACCGTGGACGCGTGTGTCGGCACAGAGGAGCGTCTAACGTCACCGTGGACGCGTGTGTCGGCACGGAGGAGCGTCTAACGTCACCGTGGTCGCGTGTGTCGGCACGGAGGAGCGTCTAACGTCACCGTGGACGCGTGTGTCGTCACGGAGGAGCGTCTAACGTCACCGTGGACGCGTGTGTCGTCACCGAGGAACGTCTAACGTCACCGAGGAGCGTCTAACGTCACCGAGGAGCGTCTAACGTCACCTTGGACGGGTGTGTCGGCATCAAGGAGCGTCTAACGTCACCGTCTAATGCTCTGCACGTCCTGCCTCCCGTTTATGTACGAGGGCTGAAACAACTCGAGTTACTCGATTACAAAATGGCCTCTCCGCTTTAAGGAGGGCGGTTGCCGTAGTGACGGAGATGTTATAAACAGGAAGTGAATGCGTAGCTGTCCTGGTGAGCGCCTCTGTGTTTGTTTATGTTAAACACAACGTCACCTCCCTGATCATACACACACGCACGCACGCACGCGCACGCACGCACGCGCACACACACACACACACACACACACACACACACACACATTAATAAAGATATGAAGATGAACTCCATGAAACTTTGAGCAGCAGCTGGAAGTGTAAACGTCTGTGACGCTGTGATCCTCCTCCCTCTCTTGTTCTGCAGGATTCCCTGGTTTCCCCCGCTGTGCCGGCGCTGCGGCGCTCCGGCGGCGTGCCCGGGCTGCACCATGAACGCTGACTAAGTGTCCTCCTGTTCACGCGTCACATGAATGCATGTGCTGCTAAGTGCTTCAGTGTGACTGAGCGAAGGATGCAGAGTAAGTGTGTGTTCAGTTCTGTTTGTTTGTGCTTATGTGTTTGAACGGCGCCGGCTCCTGCGGCGCTCTCACACTCTCCACTAATGTATTGTTTATGGCACGGGCCCTCCGGCAGACAGCGTGATGGATCGAGCCGTTCTGTTTTCTTCTCACACTCCGTCTTCAAAGGAACAAATCGATCTGCAGCAGAGAAGTGGAGAAATCACAGAAATAGACTCTGGCTCGGCCGTTTGGATGCTGATGTCTTATTTTGTCAGCAGCGTTTTTTCGGCTCAAATCAAAGTTTACCCTCCGAGCAGAAGAGTGTGTATTTTTAAACGTGTGTGTGGGTGTGTGTGAGCTGCAGGGTGCTGCATTCAGGGGCCTCTAACAAAAGCTTCCAATCTACTGGGTTATTATATGAACCAGGCTGAGAGAGCAAACATCTTCTACCTTCCTGCGTTTAGATGTGAAGCTGTTTCCAAAGCTCCGCGCAGGAAACAGGAAACAGAAGCCGTCAGTCACGCAGAGTCTTGTTTTACTCCCGTGAAGTCCTGCAGCTGCGGCTCGAGTGACAGCTGCCACCACACAGATGCTCAACCTCTCGCACTTTTCTATTTTACAGTAATTACGTGTTCACACCCTCTGAACGTCCCCGCGGTGACTCCGCACACACACAACGACGGCTGCGGAGGTCTCTGAACACCTGTAACACCTGTAACGTCTGTCACTCCTCAGATAACATCAGATATGACACGACGTGATCTGACACCTTTACTCACAGGACAAGGTCACAGTGTCCTTGGGACTTGGGCCTGATGAGCACATTCTGTTTAGAGAATGACTTTCATTCATTCATTCATTCATCTTCTTCCTCTTGTCCCTGTCGGGGTCTCGGGGGCTGGAGCCGATCCCAGCTGACATCGGGGGGCGTGAGGCGGGGTCCACCCTGGACAGGACGCCAGTCTATCACAGGACACATAGAGACGAACAGAGACAGACAACCATTCACACCTACGGGTGATTTAGAGTCATCAATGAGCCGAACACCTGCACGTCTTTGGACTGTGGGAGGAAACCGGAGAACCCGGAGAAAACCCACGCAGACACGGGGACAACATGCTCCACACAGAAGGGCCCCAGCCGGGATTCAAACCAGGAACCCTCTCGCAACAGTGCTAACCTGTCTCTAGTCTGTCTCGGGCCGTTCTTTGCAGCTGTTTCCACGTCCCTCCCTGTTCTTCAGCTTCTTCTTCTTCAGGTGTTTTGGGGTCTTCCTCTGCTGCGTTTGCCTCATGTGTCCATGTTCGCGCCTGTTTGCTTATGAACCTTTGACCTTTTCTTAAAGTGTGACCGGTCCAGCTCCACTTTCTCCTCTGCAGCTGTGCCTCTGTTGGTCCCTGTGTGGCTCGTTCCCACAGGTCGATGTTATTTACACGGAGGATCCTGACAACACGTCTCAGGATACGCTGCTGATCAAAGTCTGCAGGTTATCGGTGGTGTTGGTCGTGCAGGTGGAGAGAGTTTTGACCTTAACCCTCGACGGCTGCGAGACGTCTCTGCTGACTCCTTCTTCTACCTTTCTATTTTATAATATTTGTTCTGCCGTAAACTGGTGACCCCGACGTGTGTGTGTGTGTGGGTGTGTGTGTGTGTGTGTGTCTGTGTGTGTGTGTGTGTGTGTGTGTCTGAGTGTGTGTGTGTGTCTGTCAGTGTGTGTGTGTGTGTGTGTGTGTGTGTGTGTGTGGTCTCTAATAATAATAATCATGTCATACACACACACAGCTGCAGTAACTCTCCTCACCTCTGGAGGGCAGAAGGACTCTTTCACTCACACACTTCTTTCCTCCACTCTCTCTCTCCCTCTCTCTCCCTCTCTCTCTCTCTCCCTCTCTCTCTCTCTCTCGCTCTCTCTCCCTCTCTCTCTCTCTCTCTCTCTCTCTCTCCCTCCCTCCCTCCCTCTCTCCCTCCCTCTCCCCCCCTTTAACAGACCTCAGACCTGTGCAGTCGTGCCTCCACTGCACCTCTTTATATTTCCATCTCTCCTCTTCCCCCCCTCCGTCCCCCAGTACCTTCCTCTCTTTCTTTCTCTCCCTCCTGTTTATCCCCTCATCTCTCTCTCTCTTTCTCTCTCTCTGTCAAAGTGTTTTCCACTCTTTCTCTCCCACCTCTCACGCCTCGTCACGCTTCGTGAAAGTGTTAGAAAAACGTGCATTTGATGCCCTTTTAAATCACATTTGTATGAATCCGACATCGGCTCAGCGCGGGAACACTTTCTGGATCCTCGACGTGCTTCGAATCAGAAAGAGAGGAGGAGGAAAAAGAGGAGAGAGTGTCGTGTGAGAGGAGAGAGACGCTGGTAAACACCGAGTCCAAGGAGAAAGGTCTGGAGAGACGAGGCGAACGAATAACAAAGGAGCTGTTTAATGAAACAGTGAGACGAGGACGAAGCCAGTGTCGTGACTGAGAGTTAGGAAAGAAGCAGCAGAAAGGAGGGAGTTAGCTTAGCTTAGCTTAGCTTAGCTTAGCATAAAGAATAGAGACAGTGCTATAAACAGGGTTCAAACACGAGCATTTCATGGTTTTAAAGAGAGTTCCCAGAGAGCGTCGGCCCATTGGCCTTTCAGAATACTACTTCCTGGTCCGAAGGCTCCGTCGAACAGAACAAACAACGATCTCCAAACCTTTTTCCATCACTTCTTTCTTCAGCGAGACACTTTTCATCGATGGGAACGAGGTGAAATGACTCATTTGTGTTCAAACGACAGGAACGCAGAACTGTGGCTGCGAACAGGAAGTAGTACTTTGAAAGGGCTTCACGTCAAAACCTAAAAAGCGGATGGACTAATGACGGCACCAGCGTTTAGACCGGTTCCCTAATAATAGCCTCGCTTTCAAATCGACGGCTTTGCGTCACAGAAGAGCGGATGGACCAGCTGCCACCGAACCGTTAAGTGACGGTAAAACAGCAGGTGACTCACTCGCTCACACTGATGCAGAATCACAGGAATAAACTAAACTAAACTAACTAAAATATAACTTCTTTTGGTTGTTGTGTTAAACAGTGATCTTTTCTGATTGGCTGTTGTGTAGCAGCTGTCTTTTTTTAATTGGCTGGTAAGTGGCAGCTTCTCTGAACTCCAGAGGACACACGCTCGATTCCCGCTGCCATAGA
>NC_139836.1:778295-793295 GCF_963691815.1 Echiichthys vipera | reverse complement strand
ATGACTTCTCTAGTCTCTAAAGGTGACTGTTGAATATGAATGCGTGAGTTACTTTAGCAGTCACACTCATGAACAGTCGTGTGTTTGGGGCTGAAACAGAAAGTTTGGGGCTGAAACAGAAAGTTTCAGAAAGTCTCAGACGTGGACAGAGGCGGTGCAGGAGGCGGTGCAGGAGGCGGTGCAGGGTGCAGGGGGGGGGGGGGGGCCTCCGGGCTCCTGCGGCGCGCGGTGAATAAAAAGCAGCCGAGCAGATTTATGGGGAAGTCAAACGCTGATGAATCGTCCAGCGTTTAATGTCCTGTTGTAATCAATGGCTGCATCTGTGAGGAGCCCCTGAAGGCAGACGGAGGATGTGACCTGGAAACATCCGAACCAGGACCGAGCGGGAGAGTCTAATCTCTCCACCTGGTCCTGGGTCTTCCCCGAGGCCTCCTCCCAGCTGGACGTGCCTGGAGCACCTCCCTAGGGAGGCGCCCAGGGTTCATCCAGACCAGATGATCCTGAACCACCTCAACTGGCTCCTTTCAACACAAAGGAGCAGCGGCTCTACTCCGAGTTCCTCACGGATGAGCTGCGACGTGCCGATCAGTTTAACCAGCGTTGGTTCTGCATCAGCGTGTAAAATACCCCCCCCCCCCTCCGCCCTGCTGAGACTTAACGCGGACGCAACACATCTGAAACAAGTCCGGATCCAAAGGTCAGGAACCAGAAGAGTGGACTCCAAAGAAGAGCCCCAGCACCAGCACCGGCACCAGCACCAGCACCAACACCAGCCCCAGCACCAACACCAGCCCCAGCCCCAGCACCAGCCCCAACACCAGCACCAGCACCAGCACCAGCACCAGCACCAGCACCAACACCAGCCCCAGCCCCAGCACCAGCCCCAACACCAGCACCAGCACCAGCACCAGCCCCAGCCCCAGCACCAGCCCCAACACCAGCACCAGCACCAGCACCAACACCAACACCAGCACCAACACCAACACCAGCACCAACACCAGCACCAGCACCAGCACCAGCCCAAGCCCCAGCACCAGCACCAGCACCAGCACCAGCCCCAACACCAGCCCCATCACCAGCACCAGCCCCAGCCCCAGCCCCAGCACCAGCCCCAGCCCCAGCACCAGCCCCAGCCCCAGCACCAGCACCAGCACTAGCACCAGCCCCAACACCAGCACCAGCACCAGCCCCAACACCAGCCCCAGCACCAGCACCAGCCCCAGCACCAGCCCCAACACCAGCACCAGCACCAGCACCAACACCAGCCCCAGCATCAGCCCCAGCCCCAACACCAGCCCCAGCCCCAGCCCCAACACCAGCACCAGCACCAGCACCAACACCAGCCCCAGCCCCAGCACCAGCACCGGCACCAGCACCGGCCCCAGCCCCAGCACCAGCACCAGCACCAACACCAGCCCCAGCCCCAGCCCCAGCACCAGCCCCAGCCCCAGCACCAGCACCAACACCAGCACCATCACCAGCACCAGCACCTGCACCAACACCAGCCCCAGCACCAGCCTGCAGGAGGCAGCAGTGGAGCCGGCCCCGGTGAGGTGAGAGGCGTCTGGGCACCACAGCGCTCCACTGACACAGTGACGAGGACGTTTGTTTGCAGAGTTTTGAACAAACTCTTCTGCAGTCAGAGAAACTTGTGGAGAGGAGCCCGGTGGCGTTAAACCGACTCTCAGGCCTCAGCTGTTCTATTAAACATGTTTCTGCAGACGAGTGAAAGTTACAGCAAAGAAACGAGAGAAAGAGAGAAACGTGAAGCTGCACACGGACGAGTCAACGTGTTCTCATCCACAGAGACACGGGACCCAAAGACTGTAGAGGGGACCGTTAAGTTTAGACGACTAAAGGAGACGGTTAAGTTTAGACGTGTGTCACCTGTTTCCTTCCCCTCTGCTGCATCATCTCATCCAAAGACAAACATGTACCTGCACACACACACGCCCTCCTCACACACACACGCCCTCACACACACACACGCGCCCTCTTCACACACACACGGCCTCACACACACACACACGCCCTCCTCACACACACACGCCCTCCTCACACACACACACACAATCTCATTGGTGAGGACACAAAATGGCGGCTGCATCAAGACACAGTCAGGACATCGAGTGGAAGAACGTTTATTTCCCTTAAAGGCCGAAGTCAGACGCCCGCTGCTGCGTTAATGTGCTGATTTATGTGGAGCACGATATCGTGCAACGGTTCCACGGTGCACGACAATAACACACTCAGGTTCTCCACGCCGTCCTTCTCTCACGCTCCCCCTCCCTCCTCCCCCTCCCCCCCCGCTCTCCCTGGGTCTCGGCCATCCGTCTGCCTCTGCGCCCGCGGTGCCGGCTGCTATTTGGATGATTTAGTCGGCGAGGGAGCGAGGGATTTCATTAGCTGTTTACCTGAGGGCGCCTGCTTCCTGTGGTGCTTTATTAAAAAAAGAGAGCTCACTTTCAGCGGTGGAGGAGCGCGGCGGCCCAGCGGGTTAAGGTTCACGCTGTGCATCTGGCCACAAGTTCGAGACCTCGGATACAGCGCGCACCTTCGGGCCCGCGACACCTGCAGCGCTACGACAATGCCTATTTATAAAGGGTGGTTCTGGTGCACGTGCGCTGCGGGTTCGGGTGCACGTGCACCCGCGGGCTGCTGGTATCAACGGCGGCTTATTAAGAATCGAACCACGCTGGTGGGGGGGTCACAGCGGGTCGTGGCGCTCACTGAGAGTTTGAGTAGGTTTCAGGAAACAGACAGAAAAGAGAGATTTCTCTGAGTCTTCACCTTCGGGACTTTTTATGAGTTCTGCTCCAGGTTATTAAAGGAAAATCTGCTTCATCACAACTTATTGTTTCAGTGACTCAGCGTGTTTCTGGTGTCATGAGTCAGAGCTGACTCCTAAAAACTTCTGTTTAATCAACATTATAAGGACTTTTTCCATAGATCTGCAAAGGTTTCATAGTAAAACAAGGCACACACACAAACTCCTGATATTCACGCCACTTCTTTGTGTGCGGTGCTCGACACTGCCCCCACCATTTCAGGTGGTACTGCAACGTTTGCTCCGTATCTGTACGCATCCGTCAGCTTTCAGGATACGGACCGAAATACGGAGGAGACGGACGCAGAGGACGACAGAAGGCTGCAGCTGAGTCTGTGGGAGGAGCTAACCAGAGCAGGAAGGAGCTAACGAGAGCAGGAAGGAGCTAACCAGAGCAGGAAGGAGCTAACCAGAGCAGGGAGGAGCTAACCAGAGCAGGAAGGAGCTAACCAGAGCAGGGAGGAGCTAACCAGAACAGGGAGGAGCTAACCAGAGCAGGAAGGAGCTAACCAGAGCAGGAAGGAGCTAACCAGAGCAGGAAGGAGCTAACCAGAGCAGGGAGGAGCTAACCAGAGCAGGGAGGAGCTAACCAGAGCAGGGAGGAGCTAACCAGAGCAGGAAGGAGCTAACCAGAGCAGGAAGGAGCTAACCAGAGCAGGGAGGAGCTAACCAGAGCAGGAAGGAGCTAACCAGAGCAGGAAGGAGCTAACCAGAGCAGGGAGGAGCTAACCAGAGCAGGAAGGAGCTAACCAGAGCAGGAAGGAGCTAACCAGAGCAAGGAGGAGCTAACCAGAGCAGGGAGCAGCTAACCAGAACAGGGAGGAGCTAACCAGAGCAGGAAGGAGCTAACCAGAGCAAGGAGGAGCTAACCAGAGCAGGGAGGAGGCTTAAGGGCGCCCTCCCACTGTGCATGCGTCCCGTGCCCCGTGCTTTAGGGTCCTTGTCCCCCCTCCAGGCCCGTTTGTACTCACACTACCTGGGCCTCGGAGAATGCTTCTTGCTGCCTATACGTCATCACGCCGTAACACGTCACACGCATTGATGACGTCATGGCGATGCGTGGCTTTGTTTCCAGATCTTTCCGTAGACCTCGGAGTTTTTGTGCGTCTTGTCGACTGTTTTTGAATCTTTTCATCGACCAAATCTGCAGTAAACACTCCACCTCCGCATCACACCAACGTGAACCTTTCACCGCCATTGTTTGAAATGTCCGCGCATGGTCCCTCCTTCTTTTTTCTATGTCTCAACAGGCGCACAGGAAATGACCTCAGAACCGCCGTAGGCCTCGTGCTCGTACACGTGCGCACGCTCGTGCTCGTACACGTGCAAACGTGCTTTACTAAAGCCCACCTCTCCCAAACGGGCCGTGGACGGCAAGCGTGCCGCTCCTAGACGTGGTACGGTTGCACTCACACTGGCCAAAGGAACCAGACTTTAGCCGTGACACATGCTGGGGCACGGCACGGAGGCACAGTGGGAGGGCGCTGAGAAGCAGCAGTGACTTAAAGAGTCGCCGGGGCCAAAAAACTGCAAGAGAAGAAGAAAATGATTTCAATAACAAATTGAGCCGAGGCTCCAGAGACACGTCGCGTCCTTTTATGAGCTCCGCTCCAGGTTTTTAAGGAGCGGCGCGGAGAGTCGAAGTAAGTCGATGATGAATGTGATGTTTTATCAGGAATCTACATCAGCAGAGCAAACTTCTCCCTCTCTCTGCAGCGCTTCATAACGAGGCGGCGGCGTGTGTTCGGCTGTCGACCTGCAGTAAGTGGCAGAATGAATCACGCTTATCTGTGTCGCGTCAGCTTTGATCAACACTGCCTGGCATCTCCTGTGCCCTTTGACAACATGTGTATGCAGCAGTCAGCTCTCAGAGACAGCTGTGGATGGAGCAGGTCACACACACACACACACACACACACACACACACACACACACACACACACACACACACACACACACACACACACACACACACGTAAACAAACAAACACACTGTGCATCAGCAGCACATATGCATAAACAAATGCAGAGCAGGGCAAACATGCAGATGAGCACCTGCAGCTACAGGGGGAAGTTACTGTAGATCCATGAGACCACACGCCCACGTGTTCCCCTCAGCCGATGGAGAGACGGGAGTCAAAGCCGAGGACACGTGGAGGGAGAGCGGGGTCCCCCGCACAAGTAATGAGGTGAAGACATGAAGGGAGACGAGCAGGCAGGGTTTGAACCGCGTAACTAAAGCCTGAGCTATATTAAGAACATTCTCACAGCTCTACCTCGCTGTCGGACGCTCGTCTTTAAATTTACTCTGCTGCTGGTCCACGGCTCTCTCCATCTGTTAGTTTCTAATCCTTTAAAAAGCAGCTTTAAGTGGAGTCTCCCCCTGCTGGACATTAGAGAGAATGCAGCTTTAAGTGGAGTCTCCTCCTGCTGGACATTAGAGAGAATGCAGCTTTAAGTGGACATTAGAGAGAATGCAGCTTTAAGTGGAGTCTCCTCCTGCTGGACATTAGAGAGAATGCAGCTTTAAGTGGACATTAGAGAGAATGCAGCTTTAAGTGGAGTCTCCTCCTGCTGGACATTAGAGAGAATGCAGCTTTAAGTGGAGTCTCCTCCTGCTGGACATTAGAGAGAATGCAGCTTTAAGTGGAGTCTCCCCCTGCTGGACATTAGAGAGAATGCAGCTTTAAGTGGAGTCTCCCCCTGCTGGACATTAGAGAGAATGCAGCTTTAAGTGGAGTTTCCTCCTGCTGGACATTAGAGAGAATGCAGCTTTAAGTGGAGTCTCCTCCTGCTGGACATTAGAGAGAATGCAGCTTTAAGTGGACATTAGAGAGAATGCAGCTTTAAGTGGAGTCTCCTCCTGCTGGACATTAGAGAGAATGCAGCTTTAAGTGGAGTCTCCTCCTGCTGGACATTAGAGAGAATGCAGCTTTAAGTGGAGTCTCCTCCTGCTGGACATTAGAGAGAATGCAGCTTTAAGTGGAGTCTCCTCCTGCTGGACATTAGAGAGAATGCAGCTTTAAGTGGAGTCTCCTCCTGCTGGACATTAGAGAGAATGCAGCTTTAAGTGGAGTCTCCTCCTGCTGGACATTAGAGAGGACACAGCTTTAAGTGGAGTCTCCTCCTGCTGGACATTAGAGAGAATGCAGCTTTAAGTGGAGTCTCCTCCTGCTGGACATTAGAGAGAATGCAGCTTTAAGTGGAGTCTCCTCCTGCTGGACATTAGAGAGAATGCAGCTTTAAGTGGAGTCTCCTCCTGCTGGACATTAGAGAGAATGCAGCTTTAAGTGGAGTCTCCTCCTGCTGGACATTAGAGAGAATGCAGCTTTAAGTGGAGTCTCCTCCTGCTGGACATTAGAGAGAATGCAGCTTTAAGTGGAGTCTCCTCCTGCTGGACATTAGAGAGAATGCAGCTTTAAGTGGAGTCTCCTCCTGCTGGACATTAGAGAGAATGCAGCTTTAAGTGGAGTCTCCTCCTGCTGGACATTAGAGAGAATGCAGCTTTAAGTGGAGTCTCCTCCTGCTGGACATTAGAGAGAATGCAGCTTTAAGTGGAGTCTCCTCCTGCTGGACATTAGAGAGGACACAGCTTTAAGTGGAGTCTCCTCCTGCTGGACATTAGAGAGAATGCAGCTTTAAGTGGAGTCTCCTCCTGCTGGACATTAGAGAGAATGCAGCTTTAAGTGGAGTCTCCTCCTGCTGGACATTAGAGAGAATGCAGCTTTAAGTGGAGTCTCCTCCTGCTGGACATTAGAGAGAATGCAGCTTTAAGTGGAGTCTCCTCCTGCTGGACATTAGAGAGAATGCAGCTTTAAGTGGAGTCTCCTCCTGCTGGACATTAGAGAGAATGCAGCTTTAAGTGGAGTCTCCTCCTGCTGGACATTAGAGAGAATGCAGCTTTAAGTGGAGTCTCCTCCTGCTGGACATTAGAGAGAATGCAGCTTTAAGTGGAGTCTCCTCCTGCTGGACATTAGAGAGAATGCAGCTTCAATGCAGCGTCGTGTTTGAGTCCGGCGTCGTGTTTGAGTCTGCGTTGTGTTTGCTCTGTGACAGACTCGTCCTCTCGCCATCGGCGTGCAGAGATAACGCTGAGTGACAGGCGGCCGGGTGGAAAGGTCTCTTCGGAGGCGCCTCACTCTGGGAGAGGCCTCGGAGCTCTGCACCGAAAACCACCAGCGCTGCAGCGGGGCGAGCGTCCTGGGAGGCCTCCTGTCCTCTCTGACGCTCCCCTGCACACACACACACACACACACACACACACACACACACACACACACACACACACACACACACACACACACACACACACACACACACACACACACACACACACACCTGGCACCTGAGGGAGGACGAGATCACAGGAGGTGAGTTTGAGTCACAGCTGGAGCTCCACCATCCCTCCTCCCGTACCGTTTCCCTCCCCGTGACCTTTTGCGTCGACCTTTCCTTCTGACCTCCTGTAATCCTCCCACCTGCTCCCCTTCCTCCCTCCGCCTCCTCCTCCCGTATCTCGCGGCGCCCTGTAGCCCCTTCCTGCCATTTCCTCGCTCCTTCACTCCTGTCACCTCCGAGCTTTCCCCGTCACCGCTGCGTCTCCCCTCCTGCCTCGCTGCGCTCGCCCTCGGGCCCGTCTCCCCCCTCGCTGTAACCTCCTCTCCCTCACAGCCATGGAAACCTCTGCCTGTCACTTCACCTCCTCTCCCGCCCCTCGTTCTCCCCTTCACGCTGTCACTCCACCTCCTTCCGTGACCCACTTAACGGTAAATCCTTCCTCCTCTCTCCCCTCCTTCTCGCTGACCTACTTCCACCACAATGCTCCAACCTTTTCCCATTAAACTCCACAGTTTGAATCGATTCTGGCTTCAGTTACAGTCTGAAACTTGCGACAGAAGTTATTTATTTGCACCTCAGAGTCAAATGTTTGCATTTGAAAGTCAATTTCAAATATTATTCGCAAGCTAAAAACACTTTTGATCTCTTTAAAACACGACTCACTGACGCAGATTTGCATTAAATCCAAAGTCAATGCAAATACGTGAACGCTGTGAAATGAACCGGCAACATTAACAGCAGGTAGGGGAGCTTTAAGTGGCGTCTCCTCCTGCTGGATATTAGAGAGAATGCAGCTTTAAGTGGAGTCTCCTCCTGCTGGACATTAGAGAGAATGCAGCTTTAAGTGGCGTCTCCTCCTGCTGGACATTAGAGAGAATGCAGCTTTAAGTGGAGTCTCCTCCTGCTGGACATTAGAGAGAATGCAGCTTTAAGTGGAGTCTCCTCCTGCTGGACATTAGAGAGAATGCAGCTTTAAGTGGAGTCTCCTCCTGCTGGACATTAGAGAGAATGCAGCTTTAAGTGGAGTCTCCTCCTGCTGGACATTAGAGAGAATACAGCTTTAAGTGGAGTCTCCTCCTGCTGGACATCAGAGAGAATGCAGCTTTAAGTGGAGTCTCCTCCTGCTGGACATTAGAGAGAATGCAGCTTTAAGTGGACCTTAGAGAGAATGCAGCTTTAAGTGGAGTCTCCCCCTGCTGGACATTAGAGAGAATGCAGCTTTAAGTGGACATTAGAGAGGATGCAGCTTTAAGTGGACAGTTGCAGCTGGACGCCGTCTCTTTAAACTCCCCTGAGATGAAACTTTTTGACCCAGAGGAGAAAAATCCTTTCACAGAATCAAACCGAACGTGTTTTCACGTCTCCACTCGACACATTTTGCATCGTTTTAGTGTGAAAACGTGAAAAAGCGTCGCTCTCCTTTTCAAACTCCTCTCTTTCTTTGTTCTGTCGCTCTCTGGAGCCGTTTCAACCTCTCTCCGCTCCCTTTCAGGCCTCATTCACGCGCTCGCACAGCCCCATTGTACCTGCGCGGGGAGAGGAGAAAGGAAACGCACTCGAGTGCTGATTCTCCTCTGGCCCTTTGTGCCACCGCGCCGGCGCCGGAGAAAAGGCGGCGATGGAGAGGATCCAGAGAGGTCATTAACTGCTTTCTCTCACTCAAGAGGAGCGAGAGGAGGAGGATGAGGAGGGCTGGTGGAGCTTTTACTTACACTGACACCGTCACAGATACAACAAACACGCCTCCTCTGCCTTTATGAGATCAGGTGTGAACGCACCAAATAATGAGTTCTGAAATAACTGCAGCCTTTTCTGTCACGGCGTGATCGTTCAGAGGAAGCGTGCCGTGAATAACACAGACGTGTGTTCTCCTGGTTCCTGCTCCGTGTGTGAACACAGACGTGTGTTCTCCTGGTTCCTGCTCCGTGTGTGAACACAGACGTGTGTTCTCCTGGTTCCTGCTCCGTGTGTGAACACAGGCGTGTGTTCTCCTGGTTCCTGCTCCGTGTGTGAACACAGACGTGTGTTCTCCTGGTTCCTGCTCCGTGTGTGAACACAGACGTGTGTTCTCCTGGTTCCTGCTCCGTGTGTGAACACAGACGTGTGTTCTCCTGGTTCCTGCTCCGTGTGTGAACACAGACGTGCGTTGACGACCAACATCTCTGTCAGTGTTTCAGGACGTCTGTCGGGGCTTCGATGACTCGCTCGCTCCTGATATTCACGCCACTTTTAACAACGATAAAAAGGGAGTTGATGCTCCGCAACATCTGAAAACACCTTTACTGAGCGATCAGCTGTTTCCACGTGTGTTCTTCTCCTGAAAGCTTCAAACAATACGAGCGACACGAAGGAACATTCATTCATTCATTCATCTTCAGCCTCTTGTCCCTGTCGGGGTCTCGGGGGCTGGAGTCGATCCCAGCTGACATGGGGCGTGAGGCGGGGTCCACCCTGGACAGGACGCCAGTCTATCACAGGACACATAGAGACGAACAGAGACAGACAACCATTCACACCTACGGGTGATTTAGAGTCATCAATGAACCGAACACCTGCACGTCTTTGGACTGTGGGAGGAAACCGGAGAACCCGGAGAAAACCCACGCACACACGGGGACAACATGCAAACTCCACACAGAAGGGCCCCAGCAGGGATTCAAACCAGGAACCCTCTCACTGTGAGGCGACAGTAACCACCATAGCACCGTGCCGCCCCAACATGAAGGAACAGTTCCACCAAACTCTCACGTTTCTCCTGCAGACGCTCTCATGGTTCCTGTGTTCAGCTGAAACTTCCTGTGACACTTAACAGTGACTGCTCGTTTGATTGACAGGTGTGCAGACGACTCATTATGAGTCTGTGTTCTCCTGGAGCAGCGAGCCGCTCACAAACATGCTGACTGCATGTTTTCCGTCGGGTCGATTCCCAAACAAACGCTCTGAATGAAAAAGCGATTGATTGAGTGAGTTGGTTTGATTCCAGAGGCGGGACTGTGACAGAGTTCATGAAGCTGAAGCCACGACAGCAGCGACCGACGCTCACACACGCCGGTGTCCATGGAAACGTGCACAAATAAAAACACACTCGACAACATAACAAAATAAAACACATGATAAACAAACTGCATGAAGAATGCACACAGGTGTCTTTACTGTGTTCAGATGCACCTCTGCATGCACACAGGTGTCTTTACTGTGTTCAGATGCACCTCTGCGTGCACACAGGTGCCTTTACTGTGTTCAGATGCACCTCTGCATGCACACAGGTGCCTTTACTGTGTTCAGATGCACCTCTGCGTGCACACAGGTGTCTTTACTGTGTTCAGATGCACCTCTGCGTGCACACAGGTGTCTTTACTGTGTTCAGATGCACCTCTGTGTGCACACAGGTGCCTTTACTGTGTTCAGATGCACCTCTGCATGCACACAGGTGCCTTTACTGTGTTCAGATTCACCTCTGCGTGCACACAGGTGCCTTTACTCTGTTCAGATGCACCTCTGCGTGCACACAGGTGCCTTTACTGTGTTCAGATGCACCTCTGCATGCACACAGGTGTCTTTACTGTGTTCTAATGCACCTCTGCATGCACACAGGTGCCTTTACTGTGTTCTAATGCACCTCTGCATGCACACAGGTGCCTTTACTCTGTTCAGATGCACCTCTGCATGCACACAGGTGCCTTTACTGTGTTCAGATGCACCTCTGCATGCACACAGGTGTCTTTACTGTGTTCAGATGCACCTCTGCGTGCACACAGGTGTCTTTACTGTGTTCAGATGCACCTCTGCGTGCACACAGGTGCCTTTACTGTGTTCAGATGCACCTCTGCGTGCACACAGGTGCCTTTACTGTGTTCAGATGCACCTCTGCATGCACACAGGTGTCTTTACTGTGTTCAGATGCACCTCTGCATGCACACAGGTGTCTTTACTGTGTTCAGATGCACCTCTGCGTGCACACAGGTGTCTTTACTGTGTTCTAATGCACCTCTGCATGCACACAGGTGCCTTTACTCTGTTCAGATGCACCTCTGCATGCACACAGGTGCCTTTACTGTGTTCAGATGCACCTCTGCATGCACACAGGTGCCTTTACTGTGTTCAGATGCCCCTCTGCGTGCACACAGGTGTCTTTACTGTGTTCAGATGCACCTCTGCATGCACACAGGTGTCTTTACTGTGTTCAGACGCACCTCTGCGTGCACACAGGTGCCTTTACTGTGTTCAGACGCACCTCTGCATGCACACAGGTGCCTTTACTGTGTTCAGATGCACCTCTGCGTGCACACAGGTGTCTTTACTGTGTTCAGATGCACCTCTGCGTGCACACAGGTGCCTTTACTCTGTTCAGATGCACCTCTGCATGCACACAGGTGCCTTTACTCTGTTCAGATGCACCTCTGCATGCACACAGGTGCCTTTACTCTGTTCAGATGCACCTCTGCGTGCACACAGGTGTCTTTACTGTGTTCAGATGCACCTCTGCGTGCACACAGGTGCCTTTACTCTGTTCAGATGCACCTCTGCGTGCACACAGGTGCCTTTACTGTGTTCAGATGCACCTCTGCATGCACACAGGTGTCTTTACTCTGTTCAGATGCACCTCTGTGTGCACACAGGTGCCTTTACTGTGTTCAGATGCACCTCTGCATGCACACAGGTGCCTTTACAGTGTTCAGATGCACCTCTGCATGCACACAGGTGCCTTTACTGTGTTCAGATGCACCTCTGCGTGCACACAGGTGCCTTTACTGTGTTCAGATGCACCTCTGCATGCACACAGGTGTCTTTACTGTGTTCAGATGCACCTCTGCATGCACACAGGTGCCTTTACTGTGTTCAGATGCACCTCTGCTTGCACACAGGTGCCTTTACTGTGTTCAGATGCACCTCTGCATGCACACAGGTGCCTTTGCTTTGTTCAGATACACCTCTGCATGCACACAGGTGCCTTTACTGTGTTCAGATGCACCTCTGCGTGCACACAGGTGCCTTTACTGTGTTCAGATGCACCTCTGCGTGCACACAGGTGCCTTTACTGTGTTCAGATGCACCTCTGCATGCACACAGGTGCCTTTACTGTGTTCAGATGCACCTCTGCGTGCACACAGGTGCATTTACAGGTGCGCTAATGCCAGCTGCAGAGTGCTAACGTTAGCTGCAGAGCGTTTACGTTAGCTGCAGAGTGCTAACGTTAGCTGCAGAGCGCTCAGCGTCTGAAGCTCACACCTGTCGGCCTGTGGCTGATTCTCTGATGTGTTGTTGTGTTTCTCCGTCACCTCCGTTCGCTCGAGCGTAGCTGCTGAAGAGTCGTAGCGTAGCCCGAGCAGCGGTGGGCGGGGCCACATGCACAACATCTCAAAGAGGGAGAAACCGTAAATGTGCTGTTTATGTTCTGTGGTGCAGACGCAGGAGAGAGGAAACTTGAGTCCTTTCAGAGTTTCAAAGGAGTGACTTTAAAAAGCAGCTCCTCTCTTTCTCCCTGAGTGTTTTCTCCTCCTCTCTTTCTCCCTGAGTGTTTTCTCCTCCTCTCTTTCTCCCTGAGTGTTTTCTCCTCCTCTCTTTCTCCCTGAGTGTTTTCTCCTCCTCTCTTTCTCCCTGAGTGTTTTCTCCTCCTCTCTTTCGCGCTCTGCCTCTGCTTTTGTGTGCATTGATGTTTATATTCCTCTACCTTTAAAGGTTTCCCACCTCCTCTCCCTCCTCTCCCTCCCTCCTCTCCCTCCTCTCCCTCCTCTCCCTCCCTCCGCTCCCTCCTCTGCTCTCAGGTGTGTTATTTATGAGTCCGCCCGCCGCCCTGTGAACGTCTCTGCCTCCATTTTATGCTCGACTCCTTCAGAACTCATTAGACGGTGAAGGGCAATCTGCCGCCGCTGAAAGAGCGGGAAAGCGCCAATTTTCCCTCTTCTCCCGCCCCCCGCCTCACAGCCATTACATATGGCGTGTGTTTCTGAAGGTGGGCCGTGAGGCGGGACAGAACCCATTTGGACAAAACATGGTCGAGTGTTAGAAGGAACCGAGACGAGAGAAATGGAGTTGGGCGTGGAGCTGCTGCTTTTTCTTCTTCTCTGTTTTTAAACGAACATTTCAGGTTCAACACAACCTCAAAAGTCATTTTGCATCTTTTTGTGCTGGTTTAGCATCTATTTTTAGTCATTTTGCATCTTTTTGAGGTGGTTTTGCATCTTTTTTTAGTCATTTTGCATCTTTTTGTGGTGGTTTTGCATCTATTTTTAGTCATTCTGCATCTTTTTGTGGTGGTTTTGCATCTATTTTTAGCCATTTTGCATCTTTTTGTGCTGGTTTTGCATCTATTTTTAGTCATTTTGCATCTTTTTGTGCTGGTTTTGCATCTATTTTTAGCCATTTTGCATCTTTTTGTGCTGGTTTTGCATCTATTTTTAGTCATTTAGCATCTTTTTGTGCTGGTTTTGCATCTATTTTTAGTAATTTTGCATCTTTTTGTGGTGGTTTTGCATCTATTTTGAGTCATTTTGCATCTTTTTGTGGTGGTTTTGCATCTATTTTGAGTCATTTTGCATCTTTTTGTGGTGGTTTTGCATCTATTTTGAGTCATTTTGCATCTTTTTGTGGTGGTTTTGCATCTATTTTGAGTCATTTTGCATCTTTTTGTGGTGGTTTTGCATCTTTTTGTGGTGGTTTTGCATCTTTTTGTGGTGGTTTTGCATCACAGACATGATTTAAAAACCTATTTGTTCAGACTTTCCTCTCATCTGTTGTTTTAGATTCTTCAACAATAAAACAACAAAAGATTGAAAGTACAGGTCCTGGACTCACACTCTGACAGGACACACACACACACACACACACACACACACACACACACACACACACACACACACACACACACACACACACACAGGCCTCATGAATGATCCAGGACTCGTGTTCTCGTGTTCAGGTCAGACGCAGCTGTCATCACTGTGACGGGGGCAGTTGAAAAGGACAAAAGCTGCCCTCTCCTCCTCCTGCAGTCAGCGAGGGCCCACTGTCCTCCTCCAGTGACCCAGACCACCTTCATGTGATGACCCGGCCCCTCTCAGGCTCACCTCGGGCTGTCACACGCCTCAGAGGTGTCAGAGAACAGAGGCTCCTCATGCAGCCCCAGCTCCAGCACCTGCAGGGGTCAGGTCCAGCCGCTCGGCCTGCAGAGAGAACACGTGTCCAGGCTCGAGTCTGTGGACGGCTTCAACACATCAACAGGTTCTAGAGCCAGAGGCAGCAGCATCGTCCTGGTTCATTCATGAGCCTCGTGGGTCAGAGTCCAGGACCTGATCCACTGACACGTCTCCAGGCTGGGAGCAGCTCCTCACACCAGAGTCCAGAGGCGAGGAGAGAGGAGTCCAGCACCTGGACTCTCAATGTTTTAATGTTTTATTGTTGAAGAATCTAAAAAACAGACAAGAGCAAAGTCTGAACAAAGCTGTTTTTAAATCATGCAACTGTCCACGTGGTCTGTGACGGTGGTCTGTGACGGTGGTCCGTCTCTCTCTCTCCCCCCCCCCCTCTCTCTCCACCTTGTTTATATATATATTTCCTCTCTTATCTTCTGTCAGGCAGGAAAACAGCCATTTGGGGTCCTGCCGACACCAATTTCCCCCACGAGAGCGACACACACACACACACACACACACACACACACACACACACACACACACACACACACACACACACACACACACACACACACACCAATTCCCCGTGCCTTACATCCACCACTCTGCTTCGTCTAATACAGCTCTCAACACATCATCTTGTCATCCCTCTCTCCCTCTCTCTCTTTCTCTCTCTCTCTCTCTCTCTCTCTCTCCTTCCTC
>NC_139836.1:758636-778095 GCF_963691815.1 Echiichthys vipera | reverse complement strand
CTCCTTCCTCTCATCCTCACCTGTAGTTCCTCCTCCATCTATCTATCCATCTGCAGTAATGAGAAAACAGGGACTGCTCAGCTGGTGTGTGTGTGTCTGTGTTGTGTGTGTGTGTGTGTGTGTGTGTGTGTGTGTGTGTGTGTGTGTGTGTGTGTGTGTGTGTGTGTGTGTGTGTGTGTGTGTGTGTGTGTGTGTGTGTGTGTGTGTGTGTGTGTGTGTGTGTGTTTATAAGAGCATGGGAATTGCATTTCAGATGGGTTCATTTGCCTTGGCACAGCTCTGCTCTGGTTCCTGTCGATATGTTTGTGTGTGTGTGTGTGTGTGTGTGTGTGTGTGTGTATAAGGTAAAGCCCTTTTTCACATATGAATGTCAGGAGAGTCCCAAACACACACACACACACACACACACAAACACACAAACACACACACACACACAGTAAATACAACAAAGTGATGTCATGAAGTGGAAATGACACGACTCTGCGATGGTTTTTAATTTGACACGAAAGTGAAGTCGTGTTGGCGAGGAGCAGCGTGAAGAGACGAGTACTTTTTCCTACGTCCCAACAGGCGCACAGGAAATGACCTCAGAACCGCCGTAGGCCTCGTGCTCGTACACGTGCGCACGCTCGTGCTCGTACACGTGCAAACGTGCTTTACTAAAGCCCACCTCTCCCAAACGGGCCGTGGACGGCAAGCGTGCCGATCCTAGACGCGGTACGGTTGCACTCCCACCCCCACAGTGGGAGGGCGTCCTAAAACACTCTTTAATGAACTCTGGCTTCACTAACTACGCTGATGACGCTTTGTTGTGTGTGTAGGGACTCTTCTCATGTGTGTGTGTGTGTGTGTGTAGGGACTCTTCTCATGCTGCTGCAGAGGTTTGCTGTTATTTTCAGCAGCATTAGTGGTTAAAAAAGACCGTTGAATGCCTTCACCGTGCTGTCTGTACAGGGAACGGGAAAGAAAGAAGCGTTCTTGGAGAAACCGCAGCGAGGAAGAAGAAGAAATGTAACGTGCGTCTGTTGTTGATGGAGCAGCTACAGTGCTAGCATGTATGATGTGTGTGTGTGTGTGTGTGTGTGTGTGTGTGTGTCTCTTATTGAATTAAGTTGAGTTGTTTAATGCAAACATGTGTTAAACTCTCACCCAGCAGACGTCCCATTAAACCTGTATTCTGCGTATTAAACACTCGGCGCCTGTGGAGTTGAAACGTGGCTCTGAATAACAAGAAGTGTTTTCTCTCCCCGTGTTCGTGGAGGACATGCAGATGACGAGCGCCGCACAGACTGAAGCAGAGTATTGAGCCGTATTGTGTTGACAGTGTGAATGATTTGAACGTTAGCACAAATGCACAGAGGAGAGGTGTCACGCTGAAAACAGGAAACAGGTGGGACTCAGCTGCAAACGGAGCTGTGCCACAGAGCATGTGATAAACAAGGTACAGATAGGTCATAACAAAAGATGATAACTCTCTCTGAGGTCCAGCAGGGGGCGCCCCAATGTACAGACGTCAATGAGAAAAAGCTTCACACACCAACAGGTGCCGTCACGTTAGCTACGTCAGCTACGTCAGCTACGTTAGCTACGTTAGCTGCGTTAGCTGCGTTAGCTACGGTGGCTACGTCCCTCTCTGATTAAGAAATCCCTGAATTTTACCAGAACACAATCAAGAGCACTTCTTGGGGTGAAGGTTATTATTACAGGGTCAGGGTCAGGGTCAGGGTCAGGGTTAGAGTCAGGGTCAGGGTTACGGTGAGGGTCAGGGTCAGGGTCAGGGTCAGAGTCAGGGTCAGGGTTAGAGTCAGGGTCAGGGTCAGGGTCAGGGTCAGGGTTAGAGTCAGGGTCAGGGTCAGTGTCAGGGTCAGGGTTAGAGTCAGGGTCAGGGTTAGAGTCAGGGTCAGGGTTAGGGTCAGGGTTAGAGTCAGGGTCAGGGTTAGGGTCAGGGTCAGGGTTAGGATCAGGGTCAGGATCAGGATCAGGGTCAGGGTTAGGGTCAGGGTCAGGGTCAGGGTCAGGGTTAGGGTCAGGGTTAGGGTAAAGGTCAGGGTCAGGGTCAGGGTAAAGGTCAGGGTTAGGGTCAGGGTAAAGGTCAGGGTTAGGGTCAGGATCAGGGTAAAGGTCAGGGTAAAGGTCAGGGTCAGGGTCAGGGTTAGGGTCAGGGTTAGGGTCAGGGTCAGGGTAAAGGTCAGGGTAAAGGTCAGGGTCAGGGTCAGGGTTAGGGTCAGGGTTAGGGTCAGGGTCAGGGTCAGGGTCAGGGTTAGGGTCAGGGTAAAGGTCAGGGTCAGGGTTAGGGTCAGGGTTAGGGTCAGGGTCAGGGTCAGGGTCAGGGTCAGGATCAGGGTTAGGGTCAGGGTCAGGGTCAGGTCCAGGGTCAGGGTCAGGTCCAGGGTCAGAGTCAGGATCAGGGTCAGGGTTAGGGTCAGGGTCAGGGTCAGTGTTAGGGTAAAGGTCAGGGTCAGGGTCAGGGTCAGGGTTAGGGTTATGGTCAGGGTCAGGGTGAGGGCCAGGGTCAGGGTCAGGGTCAGGGTTAGGGTAAAGGTCAGGGTTAGGGTCAGGGTCAGGGTTAGGATCAGGGTCAGGATCAGGATCAGGGTCAGGGTCAGGGTCAGGGTTAGGGTCAGGGTCAGGGTCAGGGTCAGGGTTAGGGTCAGGGTTAGGGTAAAGGTCAGGGTCAGGGTCAGGGTCAGGGTTAGGGTCAGGATCAGGGTTAGGGTAAATGTCAGGGTCAGGGTCAGGGTTAGGGTCAGGGTCAGGGTAAAGGTCAGGGTTAGGGTCAGGGTCAGGGTCAGGGTCAGGGTTAGGGTCAGGGTCAGGATCAGGGTTAGGGTCAGGGTCAGGATCAGGGTCAGGGTGAGGGTCCAGGTCCAGGGTCAGGTCCAGGGTCAGGGTCTACGTAGGTTTAAAGGTCTGTGTTTTGCAGAAACGTTGAATCTTAACGTTTCATTCAAGCAAAAGTGTTTTTATCTTATTTCCTCGTAAACAGACGCACGAACATGGGCCTCGTTCATGCTGCTGTGAGAGAAAACACATGAGAGCAGCTGTTGAGCGCGACGTTGAGGCGATAACGTGGGAGCACACACACACACACACACACACACACACACACACCACAAATCACACACACGTGGAGCTGAAGTGGTGAAACGACTCTGGAGCGTCATGAAGCGCTGAAGTTCGCTGCTTCCTGCGACCAAAGAGAGAACTGCTAATGTGATTCAGCAGAGACACACACACACACACACACACACACACACACACACACACACACACACAGTCGGCACAGAGGGTAGTGCCTCTGAGTGTGAAACTGGTTCGAGGGAATCAAACCGGAGAAAACAAACAGCAGTTGTGTGTTTTTGTTTTTGTCGTTCGCTGAAACAGAAGAACAGCAGGAAAGGAAGAGGAGGGTTGGTGGTCTCAAATCCTGAACCAACCACAGCTGGAGACCCAGTGTATAAAGTGTGTGTGTGTGTGTGTGTGTGTGTCTGTGTGTGTGTGCACCTCTGGCAAATCAATACACACTCAGAGATCGACTGATGGAAAGTAATAGTTTGGAGTGTGATGGAGCACAGAGTCGATGCTGCAGGCAGCCGTAATTGAAATATGATGATCTACTTCAATACGCAGCATTTCACACACACACACACACGCACACACACACACACACACACACACACACACACACACACACACACACACACGCACACACACACACACACACACACACGCACACACACACACACACACACACACACACACAGGTCTGCAGGCACAGTGCTTAATCTGTGAAATTATATTAATATCAGTATAATATTTTAGCTGTTTTTGCATTTATTTGAAAGCACAGTTGAAGTTTGAGGAGCGAGAGAGAAGGTGGGGGCGACACACACCGCTGCGGCGAGGACTAAGCCTCTGCGGCGTGGACTAAGCCTCCGCGGCGAGGACTAAGCCTCTGCGGCGAGGACTAAGCGTCTGCGGCGTCCCCTGAACCCGTGAGCGACGGGGCGCCCTGAAATAACAGCTGGGTTCAAACACCGTCTACATGTGAGGAAACGATTCCTTTCATCATGTCATCAGACGTCACGTAAAACTGAATTATGGAGTTGAACGGTTTGAGGATTTTGTGGGCGGGGCTTGAAACCGCCACTGGATGACGTCACTGGAGCCACAGAGATGGAAATTTCACCGTCTGTGGCTCAACTGAGACAAAACAAAGCTGCAGAGTCCAAAAACTGAACCTTTATGAAGCCAGGAGTGGATACAGGCGTTAGCTCGATGCTAACACATGATGGGAATTACTGTTGAAGCGCTAACAGAAGTTAGCTTCACGATGTTGAAAAATCACTCCTTTAGCTGCAGAACTGCGACACGAGGGGAATCATTAGAGTTTCGTCCGTTCACCTTCTGTGGCTGAACAGTTGCATCTGTTTTATTCAGTTTAAGTCTCTTTGTTGCTGTTGTGCTTTCATTTTTAGTCGTTTTGCTTTCTTTATGTGGTGGTTTTGCGTCTCTGTGCGGTCGTTTTGCACGTCATTTAATCATTTTGCATCTCTTTGAGACTGTTCTGGAGTTGGAGCATTGAACAGTTTTTCACTGCTCTCCGTCGTCTGTGGATTGTGTGAGGACGCCTCCTCGTTAATACAAAACAATACTGCAGAGTCCTTTATGAAGCCAGGATTGGATACAGGCGTTAGCTCGATGCTAACACATGTAACACAATAACTCATATATAGCTGCAGAACTGCTCCCACGAGGGGAATCATTAGAGTTTAGTCCGTTCACCTTCTGTGGCTGAACTGTTGCATCTGTTTTATTCAGTTTAAGTCTCTTTGTAGCTGTTGTGCATTTGCTTTTAGCAGTTTTACTTTCTTTATGTGGTGGTTTTGCGTCTCTGTGTGGTTGTTTTGGGTCGTTTTGAGCTTGTTCTGGAGTTGGAGCATTGAACAGTTTTTCACTGTTGTCTCTGTTGTCTTTGGATTGTGTGAAGACGCCTCCTCGTTCATTGTGTTTGCTGCTAAAGACATAAAAACGCCTGAAAGCTGCCGTCTGCTGGGATGTTCCACCACCAGGGTAAAGAACCAGAACCAGAGTCCAAGAACTGAACCTTCATGAAGCCCAGAGTGGATCCAGGTGCAGACTCTCCTCCGGTTCAGGAGCAGGAATCTAACCTGGTGAGTTATTCACAAACACAGTCACAGAACCTTCGTTTCCTTTAACCTCCAGGAAATTCATCAAAGCGCTTTGACAGTGAATCATCTGCCGGTGACGGGAGCCTCAGCATGTTAATGAAGTCTGAACGTCTCACACTCAGGTGTGATGCAGCAGCTTGGTTTCATATAGATGCGCCGGTTTGAATCCTGGGCTCATGAACTCACACAGCAACAACAGTTAGAGCTGCAGAACGAGTCCGACAGGACAAACAGGTCAAACAGGACAAACAGGACAAACGGGACAAACAGGACAAACAGGTCAAACAGGACAAACAGGTCAAACAGGACAAACGGGACAAACAGGACAAACAGGACCAACAGGACCAACAGGTCAAACAGGACAAACAGGTCAAACAGGACAAACAGGACAAACAGGACAAACAGGTCAAACAGGACAAACAGGACAAACAGGACAAACAGGTCAAACAGGACAAACAGGACAAACAGGACAAACAGGTCAAACAGGTCAAACAGGACAAACGGGTCAAACGGGACAAACGGGACAAACGGGACAAACAGGACAAACAGGACAAACAGGTGAAACAGGACAAACAGGACAAACAGGACAAACAGGACAAACAGGTCAAACAGGACAAACAGGACAAACAGGTGAAACAGGACAAACAGGACAAACAGGACAAACAGGACAAACAGGTGAAACAGGACAAACAGGACAAACAGGACAAACAGGTGAAACAGGACAAACAGGTGAAACAGGACAAACAGGTGAAACGGGACAAACAGGTGAAACAGGACAAACAGGACAAACAGGTGAAACAGGACAAACAGGTGAAACAGGACAAACAGGTGAAACAGGACAAACAGGTGAAACAGGACAAACAGGTGAAACAGGACAAACAGGACAAACAGGACAAACAGGACAAACGGGTCAAACGGGACAAACGGGACAAACGGGACAAACGGGTCAAACGGGACAAACGGGACAAACGGGACAAACAGGACAAACAGGTGAAACAGGACAAACAGGTGAAACAGGACAAACAGGACCAACGGGTCAAACAGGACAAACAGGTCAAACAGGACAAACGGGTCAAACGGGTCAAACGGGACAAACAGGTCAAACAGGACAAACAGGACAAACAGGACAAACAGGACAAACAGGACAAACAGGTGAAACAGGACAAACAGGACAAACAGGACAAACAGGTGAAACAGGACAAACAGGTGAAACAGGACAAACAGGACAAACAGGACAAACAGGTGAAACAGGACAAACAGGTGAAACAGGACAAACAGGTGAAACAGGACAAACAGGTGAAACAGGACAAACAGGACAAACAGGACAAACAGGTGAAACAGGACAAACAGGTGAAACAGGACAAACAGGACAAACAGGACAAACAGGACAAACAGGACAAACAGGTGAAACAGGACAAACAGGTGAAACAGGACAAACAGGACAAACAGGACAAACAGGTGAAACAGGACAAACAGGACAAACAGGACAAACAGGTGAAACAGGACAAACAGGTGAAACAGGACAAACAGGACAAACAGGACAAACAGGTGAAACGGGACAAACAGGACAAACAGGACAAACAGGTGAAACAGGACAAACAGGACAAACAGGTGAAACAGGACAAACGGGTCAAACGGGACAAACGGGACAAACAGGACAAACAGGACAAACAGGTCAAACAGGACAAACAGGACAAACAGGACAAACAGGTGAAACAGGACAAACAGGTCAAACAGGACAAACGGGTCAAACGGGACAAACGGGACAAACAGGACAAACAGGACAAACAGGTCAAACAGGACAAACAGGTCAAACAGGTCAAACAGGACAAACAGGACAAACAGGTCAAACAGGACAAACAGGACAAACAGGTCAAACAGGACAAACAGGTCAAACAGGACAAACAGGACAAACAGGACAAACAGGACAAACAGGACAAACAGGACAAACAGGTCAAACAGGTCAAACAGGACAAACAGGTCAAACAGGACAAACAGGACAAACAGGTCAAACAGGACAAACAGGTCAAACAGGACAAACAGGACAAACAGGTCAAACAGGACAAACAGGTCAAACAGGTCAAACAGGACAAACAGGTCAAACAGGTCAAACAGGACAAACAGGACAAACAGGACAAACAGGTCAAACAGGACAAACAGGTCAAACAGGACAAACAGGTCAAACAGGACAAACAGGACAAACAGGTCAAACAGGACAAACAGGACAAACAGGACAAACAGGACAAACAGGACAAACAGGTCAAACAGGACAAACAGGTCAAACAGGTCAAACAGGACAAACAGGTCAAACAGGACAAACAGGACAAACAGGACAAACAGGACAAACAGGTCAAACAGGTCAAACAGGACAAACAGGTGAAACGGGACAAACAGGACAAACGGGACAAACAGGACGTGGTTTTACACGGCCGTCCACAAATGATCCCCCATGTTCTACCGGCTCGATCTGGGACGGACACACACACACACACACACACACACACACACACATATATATATATATATAGAAATGTACTGTATATCTATAATGTACTGTATATACTGTATACTGCCAAATCTGTGCCTATCCACCCACTTCTTCTGCCTCTCTGGTCCAAACTGCTCTTGTTGAAATGCCTGAAGGCGCGTAAATAACTGTAACACACACACACACACACACACACACACACACACACACACACACACACACACACACACACACACACACACACACACACACACACACACACACACACACACACACACACACACACACACACACACACACACACACACACACACACACACCAGGTGCTACACATGAAAAAGACACAGAACGAACATGAAAACACACTGCTCTGCTTTGATCTGCGTCCGTTCTCAGTCTCAGTAACTGGAGTGGGTTTTCCAGAGCTTCTCTATGGGTTCAGATCTGGACTCTGGACTCATTTCATTGGTTCAATCTCCTGAGCTTCAGTGAACTGCTTCACCTGTTCACAGGGACTTTGTCTTCATGGAAGGTGCAGCTGATGGAGACATGGAGCTGATAGAGACATGGAGCTGATGGAGACATGCAGCTGATAGAGACATGGAGCTGATGGAGACAGTTGCACCTGATGGAGACAGGTGCAGATGATGGAGACAGTTGCAGCTGATGGAGACAGTTACAGCTGATGGAGACAGTTACAGCTGATGGAGACAGTTGCAGCTGATAGAGACAGGTGGAGCTGATGGAGACAGTTGCACCTGATGGAGACAGGTGCAGATGATGGAGACAGTTGCAGCTGATGGAGACAGTTGCAGCTGATGCAGCTGATGGAGACATGTGCAGCTGATGGAGATGGTTGCAGCTGATGGAGACAGGTGCAGCTGATGGAGACAGGTGCAGCTGATGGAGACAGGTGCAGCTGATGGAGACAGTCGCAGCTGATGGAGACAGTTGCAGCCGATGGAGACAGGTGCAGCTGCTGGAGACAGTTGCAGCTGATGGAGACAGGTGCAGCTGATGGAGACAGGTGCAGCTGATGGAGACAGTTGCAGCTGATGGAGACAGTTACAGCCGATGGAGACAGTTGCAGCTGATGCAGCTGATGGAGACAGTTGCAGCTGATGGAGACAGGTGCAGCTGATGCAGATGATGGAGACAGTTACAGCTGATGGAGACAGGTGCAGCTGATGGAGACAGTTGCAGCTGATGGAGACAGGTGCAGCTGCTGGAGACAGTTTCAGCTGATAGAGACAGTTGCAGCTGATGGAGACAGGTGCAGATGATGGAGACAGTTGCAGCTGATGGAGACAGTTGCAGCTGATGCAGCTGATGGAGACATGTGCAGCTGATGGAGATGGTTGCAGCTGATGGAGACAGGTGCAGCTGATGGAGACAGGTGCAGCTGATGGAGACAGGTGCAGCTGATGGAGACAGTCGCAGCTGATGGAGACAGTTGCAGCCGATGGAGACAGGTGCAGCTGCTGGAGACAGTTGCAGCTGATGGAGACAGGTGCAGCTGATGGAGACAGGTGCAGCTGATGGAGACAGTTGCAGCTGATGGAGACAGTTACAGCCGATGGAGACAGTTGCAGCTGATGCAGCTGATGGAGACAGTTGCAGCTGATGGAGACAGGTGCAGCTGATGCAGATGATGGAGACAGTTACAGCTGATGGAGACAGGTGCAGCTGATGGAGACAGTTGCAGCTGATGGAGACAGGTGCAGCTGCTGGAGACAGTTTCAGCTGATAGAGACAGTTGCAGCTGATGGAGACAGTTGCAGCTGATGGAGACAGGTGCAGCTGATGGAGACAGGTGCAGCTGATGGAGACAGTTGCAGCTGATGGAGACAGGTGCAGCTGATGCAGATGATGGAGACAGTTACAGCTGATGGAGACAGTTGCAGCTGATGGAGACAGGTGCAGCTGATGCAGATGATAGAGACAGTTTCAGCTGATGGAGACAGTTGCAGCTGATGGAGACAGTTGCAGCTGATGGAGACAGGTGCAGCTGATGGAGACAGTTGCAGCTGATGGAGACAGTTGCAGCTGATGGAGACAGTTGCAGCTGATGGAGACAGGTGCAGCTGATGGAGACAGTTGCAGCTGATGGAGACAGGTGCAGCTGATGGAGACAGTTGCAGCTGATGGAGACAGGTGCAGCTGATGGAGACAGTTGCAGCTGATGGAGACAGTTGCAGCTGATGGAGACAGGTGCAGCTGATGGAGACAGTTGCAGCTGATGGAGACAGTTGCAGCTGATGGAGACAGGTGCAGCTGATGCAGATGATGGAGACAGTTGCAGCTGATGGAGACAGGTGCAGCTGATGGAGACAGTTGCAGCTGATATGAGCAAAAGTAAATTAAAAAAACACTTTATTATTAAAAATTAGACTTGTCAGTGCTCCTCCAGGTTTCTTCTAAACCACTGAAACCTTCATGGCTCCCACCCACACACACACACATACACACACACACACACACACACACACACACACACACACACACACACACACACACACACACACACACACACACACACACACACACACACCACACACCCACACACACACACACACACACACACATATATATATATTCATAGATCTATATCCATGTATAAATTCTGCACCAGACCTCGGGTAAAGTTGACGGCGTTAGCTGAAGGCTAAAGATAAGTTCTTAGCTGTCTTTAAAGATATGGAGCGAGCCGCGTCCCTGACAGGAGGACGCGCTCGGGTAAGACAGTGCGTCCGCTTTATCGACCACAGTGGATCCTGCAGGAGACCCGTGAGCCGCTCCTCTTCATCATCCTCATCATCTCTGATTAAGGCTGCAAGCCAGCGCTAATTGTTGCCTCATTCTCGTTCAAAGTAAAGTCAGCATTTTCTGTTGCATCAGTCGTCGCGCAGACGCGGCGTCGCCCGTGAACGTGTGAGACAGCAGTGAGTGTGTGGAAGTATCAAACGGGCCCGTAGTACTCATTAAGTCTACTGAGTATTAGAGCAAAGCACAGAGAGGTCTGAGAGACGTGAACGGGAGCGGAGGGCTTTGATCAGAGTCTCACGCTACCACACTACGGGGAGATTAGCGTCACTCAGGGAGGTTTGAGGAAGGGATGAAGTGAATCAATGTGAGGGAAACAGAAGCAGAGAGGAGGAGGAGGAGGCGGTTAAGAGAAAGAGAGAGGGGCCGGCGTTTGATCAGGCATAACAATACGCGGCTGTGAAGGCTGGTGTTCTGTTGCATCAGTTTTGCTTCATAAAGGAGCGACAGAGAGAAACGAGCTCCATACAAACCGGGAGTATTCCCCCGTCACGTCTCCAACGCACGCACAGAAGTTTCTAAGAGTCAAAGCGTCTTCGCTCTCCAACGAGCTCCGTCTGCTCGCATCCATCCAGCAGCCTGTTACTGGGGAAGTGTGGCAGGTGTGCAGGCGTAGACGCTTTCATGTGTGTGTGCACGCTGAGAAAGTGGCGAGGAGCAGATCAGCACGCAGCCCACGCTTTCTTTGATGCTCCGGTTCTCGTGCTCGGCACCGACGGCTGTTTTGCAGATGAAGTTGGACACGTGATGACCAGAGAAGATTCCTGCTCCGTGTGTGAACACAGACGTGTGTTCTCCTGGTTCCTGCTCCGTGTGTGAACACAGACGTGTGTTCTCCTGGTTCCTGCTCCGTGTGTGAACACAGACGTGTGTTCTCCTGGTTCCTGCTCCGTGTGTGAACACAGACGTGTGTTCTCCTGGTTCCTGCTCCGTGTGTGAACACAGACGTGCGTTCTCCTGGTTCCTGCTCCGTGTGTGAACACAGACGTGTGTTCTCCTTGTTCCTGCTCCGTGTGTGAACACAGACGTGCGTTCTCCTGGTTCCTGCTCCGTGTGTGAACACAGACGTGTGTTCTCCTGGTTCCTGCTCCGTGTGTGAACACAGACGTGTGTTCTCCTGGTTCTCCTCGTCTCTGTTCTCGTGCGTTCTTGCTCCTTCACGTTGAACGGACGTTGATCCAAACTTCCTCTAGAGGGCGTCGCTCACATTCAAAAGTTCCTCCAGTAAAGTTTGACCCCAACAAAGATGGAGACGATGGAGGAGAGAAGCGTCCTGAGTCAAAATGGCGGCAGCGTTGTAGACGGCGGTGGTCTGTGAGACACTAAAGACGTCCCAGAGTGTGGACGGAGAATTCCACACGTTGGTTTGACAGATGAGACAAAGTGACGACCGACGTCTCTGTCAGTGTTTCAGGACGTCCGTCGGGGCTTCAATGACTCGCTCGCTCCTGATGTTCACGGTGCTCGACACTGCCCCCACGGTTTCAGGTGCTACTGCAGCGTTTGCTCTGTATCTGTACGCATCCGTAAACACAACTCAATTGTTAAAATGCTGCATAATAACTTAAGTTCTGACAACATGTAACAGTTTCACAGGCTCCTGAATCCAAACTCGACCAAGTGTGGACGTGTCTTTAGCGTGTGCATGTTGCTGACTCAGCCTTGCGTTGCCTTCCTGCTCCTCTGACGCTGCACTCTTTATACTCTGCTCTTGTTTGTGAGCAGCTGAACAGCCGAGCCGTCACTACGGCTGATGTTCAACAGACGTCAGTGCTGAATTATTGAAGTTATCACTGAGAAGCTCTAAACAGTGTTGCTCGGCCTCAGAGCATCAAACATTCAGCACGAGTCTGTTCTGATCGTTCAGAGGTGTAAACGTGCAGCGAGTCGTCAGGATCCATCTGTGATCCGCGGATCGGTTTCTGTGGAAACGACGACCGGAGCAAAGAAAGAGGTCAGGTGACGTAGCATCAGAGTCAAGCTCCCCGTAGGGAGGAGGGTCCAGAACCCAGGACTCTGATCTGGAGGACCCGAGTTCAAGTCCTGGAAGAACTGAGACAAACCACCTTTATCTGATCTGAACCAAGTCCTTTAGAGACTACACTTAACCCTCACTTAACCGTCACCTTTAGTGACTGAACTTAACCGTCTCCTTTAACCACTGATTAACGAGCGTGACTCAAAATGGCGGCAGAAGTCTGAGGATTCACATCAAAACGACTTTTGAGCTTCAGAAAAACCTTAAAGTCGTTTCACACCTGCAGATGCTTTTTCTCTCTCAGCTGCACCCCGCTCTCATTCCACCTCCTCAATCTCACACACACACACACACACGCACGCACACACACACACACACACACACACACACACACACACACACACACACACACACACACACACACACACACACACACACACACACACACACACACACACACACACACACACACACACACACACACACACACACACACACACACACACACACACACGGCGGATGCTGCAGTGATGGACGCCGAAGCTGGAGGGTGAAAATTGAGGCCGGACGTCAAACCAAGGCCTCGTAACAACTCAATACATCAGCACACACACACACACACACACACAAACACACACACACACACACACACACACACACGCAAACACAAACACACACACACACACACACACAAACAAATCAACACACACACTCCTTCCCAGATCGTAACTGACAGATGAGTCACTCTGGACTCGTTGAAACAGGGAGAGACGGTGAAACAGTTGTCACACTCGTTTACTGATGTCTCTCCATCCGTCTGAGAGCTCGTGTGTCCGTCTTTAGAGAGACGGAGGGGCGACCTCGCCCAGATTGCCTGAACTCAACCCTCCCTGCAATCTCTCTCCCTCCACCTCTCGTTTTCCACCTCTCTCTCACTTCCACTTCCTTTCTCTCTCTCTCTCCGTCCGAGCTCCCTCCTCATCTCCTCTCCACCGTGTCATCGATGCAACACTTCAAAGTGGAGCATCTCTCTCTCTCTCTCTCTCTCTCTCTCTCTCTCTACTTCCTGTGCGGGGAAACGAGGCCCTCGAAGAAATCGAATGCGAGGAGCTCCTGCATCCCTTTGAGAAGGCGAACAAATAACCCGGAGAACCCGTCACAGCGGGAGAGTTCTGCAGCAGCGCGGTTCGATCTCACGGCAATTTCCAAGAAAGTCTTCAAAAAAGCAACTCGGTCGGAATTAAGAGGCAGGGAAACGGCTGCAGGAGCTCTGTGTGTGACGGGTCCACGAGGTACGAACATGCAGGAGCTCTGTGTGTGACGGGTCCACGAGGTACGAACATGCAGGAGCTCTGTGTGTGACGGGTCCACGAGGTACGAACATGCAGGAGCTCTGTGTGTGACGGGTCCACGAGGTACGGACATGCAGGAGCTCTGTGTGTGACGGGTCCACGAGGTACAAACATGCAGGAGCTCTGTGTGTGACGGGTCCACGAGGTAGGAACATGCAGGAGCTCTGTGTGTGACGGGTCCACGAGGTAGGAACATGCAGGAGCTCTGTGTGTGACGGGTCCACGAGGTACGGACATGCAGCAGCTCTGTGTGTGACGGGTCCACGAGGTACGGACATGCAGGAGCTCTGTGTGTGACGGGTCCACGAGGTACGAACGGCTGCAGGAGCTCTGTGTGTGACGGGTCCACGAGGTACGAACAGGCAGGAGCTCTGTGTGTGACGGGTCCACGAGGTAGGAACATGCAGGAGCTCTGTGTGTGACGGGTCCACGAGGTAGGAACATGCAGGAGCTCTGTGTGTGACGGGTCCACGAGGTAGGAACATGCAGGAGCTCTGTGTGTGACGGGTCCACGAGGTACGGACATGCAGGAGCTCTGTGTGTGACGGGTCCACGAGGTACGAACATGCAGGAGCTCTGTGTGTGACGGGTCCACGAGGTACGAACATGCAGCAGCTGCTGGGGATCCACTGTGGGGAAGCACAACCGTTCAAGTCCACTCAGAGTTTAGATTCATCATGAGAGGAAATGATTCCTGTCGACGTGTGAACACACTGGAGTTCACGTCAGACTGAATTATGGAGCTGGAGTTAAACAGCTGCTGTCTGCTGGGAGGTTCCACCACCAGGGTAAAGAACCAGAACCAGGTTTCTACAAACTGCAGAGTCCGAAAACTGAACCTTCATGAAGCCAGCAGAGGATACAGGCGTTAGCTCGATGCTAACACATGACGGGAATTAAAAGCAGCAGCAGAGGTTGTGAGGGAAAGAAACATCGTGAGTGCAAGTAAACACAAGCAGACCTGCAGCAAACAGACCCACAGACCTGCAGACAGACCTGCAGAAGACCTGCAGCAGACCTGCATCAGACCTGCATCAGACCCACAGACCTGCAGCAGACCTGCAGACCTGCATCAGACCCACAGACCTGCAGCAGACCTGCAGCAGACCTGCATCAGACCTGCATCAGACCCACAGACCTGCAGACAGACCTGCAGAAGACCTGCAGCAGACCTGCTTCAGACCTGCATCAGACCTGCATCAGACCTGCAGCAGACCTGCAGAAGACCTGCAGCAGACCTGCATCAGACCCACAGACCTGCAGCAGACCCACAGACCTGCAGACAGACCTGCAGAAGACCTGCAGCAGACCTGCAGCAGACCTGCATCAGACCTGCAGCAGACCCACAGACCTGCAGCAGACCTGCATCAGACCCACAGACCTGCAGACAGACCTGCAGAAGACCTGCAGACCTGCAGCAGACCTCAGACCTGCAGCAAACAGACCTTCAGACCTGCAGCAGACCTGCATTAGACATACCTGCATACCTGCAGCAGACCTCAGACCTGCAGACAGACCTGCAGCAGACCTGCAGACAGACCTGCAGCAGACCTGCATCAGACCTGCATCAGACCTGCAGCAGACCTGCAGCAGACCTGCATCAGACCTGCAGACCTGCAGCAGACCTGCAGCAGACCTGCAGACCTGCAGGTTAATGTGAGTCTCTGAAACTCTTCTCCTTCTTATTACTCGCTCCACCCCATCGTCACAAACCACAGTTTATGAGCCACACTTTCCTCTTTTTCTCTTCTAAGACTGTTTCACATTCATTGATCCAAACACCACCGAGGTGTGAAACATCTGGACCACCCTGGGCTCACAGCACCTGTTGTTTCTATCCTTTATTTCTGCTCCCTCGCCCTAATGTATTCACCATCACATCTCTCTCTCCCTCCTCCCCTTCTCTCTCTCTCCCTCCTCCCCTTCTCTCTCTTCTGCCCGACCCAAACTGCAGTCCTCTAATTGAATAATTTATTAGTCGGCTGCTCCAGAATTTATTACTTGGGTGGAGATTAAACTCCCTCAAACACACACAGCCCTAAGAGAAGATGAAGAGAGGAACAATTGGAGCAGGGAGACACACGGAAGTAAGATTTAGGGGACAGGGGCGGACAGATTGATGAAGGGGTCAAGAACAGATGGAGGGAAGGAAGAGGAGAAGATAGAGGAGAATTAACGGCGAGTAAGAGGAGTAAGAGGTCGGAGCACGGGTAAAAAGGAGACACGGAGAATTCACTTGGGGTTAAAAGCGTTAAAGTACAAGTGGCAGAATTATTACGGTTGTGCTGCAGGATCTGGGCCACGCTTTCACCCCTGACACTGAAACAGCGCCTGGTTTCTTCTGAGCAATATTTAGAAATGCTTCTACCATGAAAACAGAGTTTACACCACGGCTCAGCGTTTCTGTGCTGCTCACAGACTGACTCAGCGCTCTGTGCTTTAAGGACGAAGTGTCAACTTTTAAAACAAATTACTGTGAGTGTTAGAAAAGTAAGAGCTTCCATTTATGCAGAAAGAGCAGAACTCTTTAATCAAAACACTAAAAAAACAACATATTTATCCTCCCGACTCGTCCCACGCTGCTGATTCCTCCTGCACGTCACACTGTGGCGCTGCATCCAAACAAAGATGGAGGACAGGATCAAACAAAGATGGAGGACAGAATCAAAACAAAGATGGAGGACAGAAACAAACAAAGATGGAGGACAGACTCAAACAAAGATGGAGGACAGAATCAAAACAAAGATGGAGGACAGAATCAAAACAAAGATGGAGGACAGAATCAAAACAAAGATGGAGGACAGGATCAAACAAAGATGGAGGACAGAATCAAAACAAAGATGGAGGACAGAATCAAAACAAAGATGGAGGACAGAATCAAACAAAGATGGAGGACAGAATCGAAACAAAGATGGAGGACAGAATCAGAACAAATATGGAGGACGGGATCAAAACAAAGATGGAGGACAGAATCAAAACAAAGATGGAGGACAGAATCAAAACAAAGATGGAGGACAGAATCAAAACAAAGATGGAGGACAGGATCAAAACAAAGATGGAGGACAGGATCAAACAAAGATGGAGGACAGAATCAAACAAAGATGGAGGACAGAATCAAATCAAAGATGGAGGACAGAATCAAACAAAGATGGAGGACAGAATCAAACAAAGATGGAGGACAGAATCAAAACAAAGATGGAGGACAGAATCAAAACAAAGATGGAGGACAGAATCAAACAAAGATGGAGGACAGAATCGAAACAAAGATGGAGGACAGAATCAAACAAAGATGGAGGACAGAATCAAACAAAGATGGAGGACAGAATCAAAACAAAGATGGAGGACAGAATCAAAACAAAGATGGAGGACAAAATCAATACAAAGATGGAGGACAAAATCAAAACAAAGATGGAGGACAGAATCAAACAAAGATGGAGGACAGAATCAAACAAAGATGGAGGACAGGATCAAAACAAAGATGGAGGACAGAATCAAAACAAAGATGGAGGACAGGATCAAACAAAGATGGAGGACAGAATCAAACAAAGATGGAGGACAGAATCAAACAAAGATGGAGGACAGAATCAAACAAAGATGGAGGACAGGATCAAAACAAAGATGGGGGACAGAATCAAAACAAAGATGGAGGACAAAATCAAAACAAAGATGGAGGACAGAATCAAAACAAAGATGGAGGACAGAATCAAACAAAGATGGAGGACAGAATCAAACAAAGATGGAGGACGGGATCAAAACAAAGATGGAGGACAGAATCAAAACAAAGATGGAGGACAGGATCAAAACAAAGATGGAGGACAGAATCAAAACAAAGATGGAGGACAGAATCAAAACAAAGATGGAGGACAGAATCAAACAAAGATGGAGGACAGAATCAAACAAAGATGGAGGACAGAATCAAACAAATATGGAGGACAGAATCAAAACAAAGATGGAGGACAGAATCAAAACAAAGATGGAGGACAGAATCAAACAAAGATGGAGGACAGAATCAAAACAAAGATGGAGGACAGGATCAAAACAAAGATGGAGGACAGGATCAAAACAAAGATGGAGGACAGAATCAAACAAAGATGGAGGACAGAATCAAAACAAAGATGGAGGACAGGATCAAACAAAGATGGAGGACAGGATCAAAACAAAGATGGAGGACAGAACCAAAACAAAGATGGAGGACAGAATCAAACAAAGATGGAGGACAGAATCAAACAAAGATGGAGGACAGAATCAAACAAAGATGGAGGACAGAATCAAACAAAGATGGAGGACAGGATCAAAACAAAGATGGAGGACAGACTCAAACAAAGATGGAGGACAGAATCAAAACAAAGATGGAGGACAGAATCAAAACAAAGATGGAGGACAGAATCAAACAAAGATGGAGGACAGGATCAAAACAAAGATGGAGGACAGAATCAAACAAAGATGGAGGACAGGATCAAAACAAAGATGAAGGACAGGATCAAAACAAAGATGGAGGACAGAATCAAAACAAAGATGGAGGACAGAATCAAAACAAAGATGGAGGACAGGATCAAACAAAGATGGAGGACAGAATCAAAACAAAGATGGAGGACAGCATCAAACAAAGATGGAGGACAGAATCAAACAAAGATGGAGGACAGAATCAAAACAAAGATGGAGGACAGAATCAAAACAAAGATGGAGGACGGGATCAAAACAAAGATGGAGGACAGAATCAAAACAAAGATGGAGGACAGAATCAAACAAAGATGGAGGACGGGATCAAAACAAAGATGGAGGACAGAATCAAAACAAAGATGGAGGACAGAATCAAACAAAGATGGAGGACAGAATCAAAACAAAGATGGAGGACAGAATCAAGACAAAGATGGAGGACAGAATCCAAACAAAGATGGAGGACAGAATCAAAACAAAGATGGAGGACAGAATCAAACAAAGATGGAGGACAGAATCAAACAAAGATGGAGGACAGAATCAAACAAAGATGGAGGACAGAATCAAAACAAAGATGGAGGACAGAATCAAAACAAAGATGGAGGACAGAATCAAACAAAGATGGAGGACAGGATCAAACAAAGATGGAGGACAGAATCAAAACATAGATGGAGGACAGCATCAAACAAAAATGGAGGACAGAATTCTGGAGAATCCACACAGAAAAGGTCCTTTTTTCACAACAGCAGACACCTCAGCGGCTCTACAGTGAACCCAAAGTGTGACGTGAGGACGCAGGAGGACCGAGAGTCAGTCTGCTTCTTTGTTTTTCTGAACCAATGAAGTGGTTTTGTGGGTTTTGTGTCGACGTCCCCCCTGAGTCCGGGTCCTCCAGACGGACCTGTGTGCAGCAAACATTGACACAACCGTTCCCCGTCTCTTTCTGTCTCTCATCGTTATCGCTGCGGATTTCTCTCCTTCAGTGTCTCTGCTCCCGTTTCTCTCTCTCCATCCTTTCATCTATTTTTTAGTCTTTCCACCCACCTCCCGCTCCTCCTCTCCCCGACTCGCTCGCTCTTTCCTGCCTCGCAGCCTCCCCTCAGGCCTAGCTTGTAGTTTTTTGTCCATCAGCACTTTGGGGAAAACGAGAGAGAGGGAAGGATGAAGAGGAAGCGAGCGCGGGGCCTTG
>NC_139836.1:733636-753636 GCF_963691815.1 Echiichthys vipera | reverse complement strand
AGCGCTCCCTGGGCCCCGCCTGGTCAGAGATCACACTCATATTTCAGTTTAATACTGTGATTTCTGTCTCTCTCCTCCTCTGCTGTGATTGCAGTTCCACGTCAGCAGGAACTGAGACACAATAACCTCCGACACAGACTCCTGGGAGCCTCCGACACTCACAAATATTACCCGCTCCGCGTTTCCCCCCTCCTATAAACCTTGATTACGTCATCACAAACAGATGCAGGAAAGCTCGACGGTGTTTGAGTGAACTGCACTTCTGTCTTTTGAAATCAGCAGCAGCTCTAAATGCTGTGACACGTTTCATCGTATCACTGTTGGACGCGTCTCTGTCCCTCTCAAATAAACAACATTTAAACACTACTGCATGTGGTAACAGAGGACCACCTTCTGATCCAGTTTGAACTGAGACAAACACATGAAGATTATCATCTCAGGGCGCCCTCCCACTGTGCCTCCGTACCGTGCCCCAGCACGTGTCACGGCTAAAGTCTGGTTCCTTTGACCAGTGTGAGTGCAACCGTACCACGTCTAGGAGCGGCACGCTTGCCGTCCACGGCCCGTTTGGGAGAGGTGGGCTTTAGTAAAGCCCGTTTGCACGTGTACGAGCACGAGCGTGCGCACGTGTACGAGCACGAGGCCTACGGCGGTTCTGAGGTCATTTCCTGTGCGCCTGTTGGGACGTAGAAAAAAGAAGGAGGGACCATGCGCGGACATTTCAAACAATGGCGGTGAAAGGTTCACGTTGGTGTGATGCGGAGGTGGAGTGTTTACTGCAGATTTGGTCGATGAAAAGATTCAAAAACAGTCGACAAGACGCACAAAAACTCAGAGGTCTACGGAAAGATCTGGAAACAAAGCCACGCATCGCCATGACGTCATCAATGCGTGTGACGTGTTACGGCGTGATGACGTATAGGCAGCAAGAAGCATTCTCCGAGGCCCAGGTAGTGTGAGTACAAACGGGCCTGGAGGGGGGACAAGGACCCTAAAGCACGGGGCACGGGACGGTGGACCAGTGGGAGGGCGCCCTTAATGATGCTGTGTAAATGCCTGTTTAACATGGGGCTCAATGAGAAACTGCTCTGTTATGAAACCTGCCCCTAGTGGACACTCAGAGGACTGACGCTGACGGAGCTTCCTGATTGGATCGAACAGGACGTCTCTCTCTCTGTGGGCGGGGCTTGGGCCATGATGATATTCAGCACAGATGATGTGGACGCACCTCAGCCTGATATAAACCCGTCATTTACCTGAAACAAACTGTCTGAACAACAAATGTTCCAGATGCACCTGTGAGACACCGGCGTCTCTGCGTGTGGCAGCGCGAGACCTCGACTTCCATTGTCTCAAAACAAGAGTGTTTCTTCTTAAACAAGTGTTTAACTGTGCTGCTCATCAACAGAACGAGCGCCTCTCTGCTGCTGAGGTTAGGGCTGACGAGCAGGCCTCAGGTGTGGCTGTCTGGAAATGAAGCGCTCCCCTCCTCAGCACAGAGCCGAGAGCGTCTGGGCTGTAATTGCTCGGAGCCGTCAGCGCAGCGGTAAAGTGAGAGGACCCAATTAAATCCCGCAGACTGTCTGTGAGCAGCAGAGAGGAGAGGAGGGTGACAGGCTGCAGGTCTGGTTCCTCAGCACCGCAGCTCATCTGCAGTGGTGTGTGTCCCCGTCACAGGCGTGGTGTGTGTTCCTCTGTGTGTGTGAGCGTGTTTTTACCCCCCGGCCCGACAGCAGCAGGACTTCAGCGCGCTCTCGCTGCATCACATGCTTCCTTCTGACAAACGCCATTTATTAACATGTGCTCTGCATCTGGATCAACAGCTGTGGATGTGTGAACGCACACCAGTGTGAACACACACCAGTATGAACACACACCAGTGTGAACACACACAAGTCTGAACACACACCAGTGTGAACGCACACCAGTGTGAACACGAGCTCCGTCCACATCCTCTCACCAACAATTCAGAGATCTGATCAGAAACCAGACACAAACATAAAGGAATCAAACACGGGCAACAGCAACAAACTGGGGAGAGCCCCCCCCCCCCACACACACACACACACACACACACACAGCCGTGTTTCAGGCGAGTAAATAAGCGATCCATCATCGTTAGCCATCTGGCGTCTCAGCCTATCACGAGCCTGGGAAAGCTGTTACCGGGTGGCACGGGATGTGGCCGCTCGCCGGAGAGGACCAATATCCTCCTAAATCAAGTGTGTGTGTGTGTGTGTGTGTGTGTGTGTGTGTGTGTGTGTGTGATGTTCTGAACACTGACACTCAGACGGGGAAATATCTAAAGCAGATTAAATGAAATCGCTTTGAAGCTTCAAGAGCGGTGAAAAGAAAATGTTGGTTTACCGTGTGCGTGTGTGTGTGTGTGTGTCTGTGTGTGTGTGTGAGCGTGTGTGTGTGTGTGTGTGTGTGTGTGTGTGCATGTGTGTGTGTGCGTGCGTGTGAGTGTGTGTGTGCGTGTGTGTATGTGTGTGTGTGTGTGTGTGTGTGTGTGTGTATGTGTGTGTGTGTGTGTGTGCGTGTGTGTGTGTGTGCGTGCGTGCGTGTGTGTCTGTGTGTGTGTGTGTGCGTGCGTGCGTGTGTGTGTGTGTGTGTGCGTGTGTGTGTGTGTGTGTGTGTGTGTGTGTGTGCATGTGTGTGTGTGTGTGTGTGTGTGTGTGTGCGTGTGCGTGCGTGCGTGCGTGCGTGTGTGAGTTGTGCTGAAACACTCGTCAGTTTGATTCAAAGACAGAAAAACGTGCATTAAAATAAAGCGATGCAGCAGTTTTTTGTCACGTCGTGTCTCCACGCAGACGCCTCCCCGGCTGAAACCATCCCGTTCTCTGGGGGAGGTCCCATGGGGTCTGTCTGAAGGGGCGGGACTATGAATCTGCTTGAAGATCGTTTCAAATCAGAGCGAGAATAAAAGCAGGATGAATCGTGGTCGTGGAGCCAGGCCCAGACGGAGGGCTCACCGGTGATCGCCTGGTGGCCGGGTTTGCCACGGAGTCGGCCGGGAACAGCCCGAAAAAGTGACGTGGCCCCTCCCCCCTCTCCATCCTGTGGGCCCACCACTCACAGGAGGAGCCTCTGGGGTCGGGGCGCTGCTGCACGGGGGGCAGTGAGGTGAGGGGCCTGGAGGGTCCAGACCCGGGCAGCAGAGGCTCTGGGGACGTGGAGCGTCTCCTCTCTGTGGGGGAAGGAGCCGGAGCTTGTGAGGGAGGTGGAGCTCCCAGTTAGATCTGGGGGGGCTCACCTCCACACACAGTCTGGATCTGGACCCGTGCTCCTGGATAGGGGCTGGACCCTGGTCTTCTCTGGAGGGGCCCAGGGTGTGAGGGGCCGGGCGGGTGTGGGGAGACTCTCAAACCCCCGGCTGAGCGCCGCGGTGTTGGAGTTGACCCCGGTGGACCAGAGGGTGGCCTCCTTAGGCCTGCGGGTGGTGGTGGGGGGGGGACTCTGACTGTTGGTGGTGCAGATGCAGCGAACAGCAGTTCAGAGTCTGGGGCCTTCTTGGAGACCCTGAATGGAGTCCTGCATGGGGCTCCAGTAGGGGACTCCAGAGTCCTGCTGGGAGACTTCAACGCCCACGTGGGCAACGATGGAGACACCTGGAGAGGCTGATTGGGAGGAACGGCCTCCCTGATCTAAACCCCAGCGTCTGGTGTTAGACTTGTGTGCTGGTCCTGGATCCTCTTTAACAAACACCATGTTGGAACAGAAGGAGGCTCAGAAGTGGACCTGGTTCCAGAGCACACTAGGCCAAAGGTCCAGGATCCAGTCTGTGATGGTCTCATCTGATCTGAGGCCGGATGTTTTGGACACTCGGGTGAAGAGAGGGGCATGTACAAGGTGGTTCAGGATCATCTGGTCTGGATGAACCCTGGGCGCCTCCCTAGGGAGGTGTTCCAGGCACGTCCAGCTGGGAGGAGGCCTCGGGGAAGACCCAGGACCAGGTGGAGAGATTAGATCTCCACACTGGCCTGGGAACGCCTCAGGATCCCCCAGTTAGAGCTGGTTAATGTGGCCCGGGAAAGGGAAGTTTGGGGTCCCTGCTGGAGCTGCTGCCCCTGAGACCTGATCCAGGATCAGAGGCTGGAGCTGCTGCCCCTGAGACCTGATCCAGGATCAGAGGCTGGAGCTGCTGCCCCTGAGACCCGACCCTCTCTCTCTCTCTCCCTCGGCTGCAGCGAGTCGGGAGATGAAACGTTATGAATCAGATTCAACAGGTTCCCATCAGAGACAGCGAGGGATCGTGTGACGTGATCTAAATTCGTCTTCAGGTGAGCTGCAGACTCACAAACACACAACAAGACACACAACCTGACACACAACCTGACACACAGCGTGACACACAGCGTGACACACAGCGTGACACACAGCGTGACACACAGCGATACACACAGCGATACACACAGCGTGGCACCCTTTTATGGCCTATAAACAGGAGCGATGGCTCTCATCACCTGGACACGCCGACACTCTCATCGCAGCTCACGCTCCATAAATCCCAGGTGAGAGGAGGCGGGAGTGAAGCCCGACGTGTGGAACGGCGCCGCGGCGACCTCAACTGAATCCAAACGATCCAATCAGAGCGCTCGATGAGGCTCAGAGTTTGAAGTGAAGGAGTGAAGTAAAAGTTTCAGCATCAAAATAAAAGTAAGTCTCCTCGTCTGGGAGACGTGGCGCGGCTCTCTGGACGGCGTGCTCAGTGACGCGCTGATCCTAAAGGTTCGAGTGCAGCTCATGACATCGTGAGCGCATCACTTCCCTCGGCGTCCTCATCCTCGCGTCTCTCTGCAGCAGAGACACGGAGAGTTTCTGCTCAGAGAAATAAATGATGGACTTAAAACGCAGTTATGAAGTTACATAAACGTCTCCAGACTCTTTATGGACGGGACCTGAGCCTCCGCTGGAGCCCGTGGTTCAAATCTGGGAACAACACGTGCAAATGAAAGTGTCAAGTTTCCCCACGACGCAGTTGAAGTCGTGTTTCTCTGAGTTCCTCTGATCTGTTCGTCCATAAACACAGACGCCAGAGGTCCACACTTTATATATTTTATATTTATATGTATTTAAGTGTTTTTAGTCATTTTGCATCTTTTTGTGGTGGTTTTGCATCTATTTTTAGTCATTTTGCATCTTTTTGTGGTGGTTTTGCATCTATTTTTAGTCATTTTGCATCTTTTTGTGCTGGTTTTGCATCTATTTTTAGTCATTTTGCATCTTTTTGTGCTGGTTTTGCATCTATTTTTAGTCATTTTGCATCTTTTTGTGGTGGTTTTGCATCTATTTTTAGTCATTTTGCAACTTTTTGTGCTGGTTTTGCATCTATTTTTAGTCATTTTGCATCTTTTTGTGGTGGTTTTGCATCTATTTTTAGTCATTTTGCATCTTTTTGTGGTGGTTTTGCATCTATTTTTAGTCATTTTGCATCTTTTTGTGCTGGTTTTGCATCTATTTTTAGTCATTTTGCATCTTTTTGTGCTGGTTTTGCATCTATTTTTAGTCATTTTGCATCTTTTTGTGCTGGTTTTGCATCTATTTTTAGTCATTTTGCATCTTTTTGTGCTGGTTTTGCATCTATTTTTAGTCATTTTGCATCTTTTTGTGCTGGTTTTGCATCTATTTTTAGTCATTTTGCATCTTTTTGTGCTGGTTTTGCATCTATTTTTAGTCATTTTGCATCTTTTTGTGGTGGTTTTGCATCTATTTTTAGTCATTTTGCATCTTTTTGTGGTGGTTTTGCATCTATTTTTAGTCATTTTGCATCTTTTTGTGGTGGTTTTGCATCTATTTTTAGTCATTTTGCATCTTTTTGTGGTGGTTTTGCATCTATTTTTAGTCATTTTGCAACTTTTTGTGCTGGTTTTGCATCTATTTTTAGTCATTTTGCATCTTTTTGTGGTGGTTTTGCATCTATTTTTAGTCATTTTGCATCTTTTTGTGGTGGTTTTGCATCTATTTTTAGTCATTTTGCATCTTTTTGTGCTGGTTTTGCATCTATTTTTAGTCATTTTGCATCTTTTTGTGCTGGTTTTGCATCTATTTTTAGTCATTTTGCATCTTTTTGTGCTGGTTTTGCATCTATTTTTAGTCATTTTGCATCTTTTTGTGCTGGTTTTGCATCTATTTTTAGTCATTTTGCATCTTTTTGTGCTGGTTTTGCATCTATTTTTAGTCATTTTGCATCTTTTTGTGCTGGTTTTGCATCTATTTTTAGTCATTTTGCATCTTTTTGTGGTGGTTTTGCATCTATTTTTAGTCATTTTGCATCTTTTTGTGGTGGTTTTGCATCTATTTTTAGTCATTTTGCATCTTTTTGTGGTGGTTTTGCATCTATTTTTAGTCATTTTGCATCTTTTTGTGCTGGTTTTGCATCTATTTTTAGTCATTTTGCATCTTTTTGTGGTGGTTTTTCTCTGTTTTTAATATATTGAACTGAATATTGATGCGTTTCAACACCTGAGTTTGACATGTTAGTGCTGTACGCTCATTAGGAGCCTTTAAAGTAAGAAGAGCTGCTTTAAAGCCGCTCCTCTGTATCTGTGAGCGTGCGTCAGAGGTCTCTCTGTGTCCCCCTCCTCAGAGCCGACTCCAGCCCGCTGTTATCCACCTTCTCCATCATCCTCATCGATTCAGCCCAAATCTCATAACGTGCTCCAGTGAGGACACGCCGCCCGGCCGCGTGCAGCAGGACACTAAAGCCGACCCTCAGGAGGCATCGATCGCTCTCCCTGTAACCAGACGCACTAAACACCAAACACAAATATGAGGGAGCGCGGCCTGTTCGTGCTGTTGAACAGCTCTGGTCCCGTGTCTGCGTTCGCTCTCTTTGGAACATGTCTCAGGTTATTTAGAGTCAATGTGTCGGGAATTAAAGATTCACAGGTTCGTTTGAGTCAGGAGGTCAGAAGAGGCAGAGACGTTTGGTCGTCGGGGCAGAAACACACTTTCATGAGTCTGTGTGGACGGGCAGTGACGTCCTGTCGGCGCTCAGGTCTCAGGCTGCATCAGACCTCAGAGATAGAGACATAAATATTATATTTAAATACATAATTTAAACGAAGAGGGAGAAAAGGTGTGAGGAAGAGATGAAACTGCATGAGAAGAGTCCCTACACACTGTAATGGACTTTACTATGAGAGGAGCTGGTACAGGGGCCAGTAGGTGAGTCTTTAAAACACTCTTTAATGAACTCTGGCTTCACTCACTACGCTGATGACGCTTTGTTTCCTGTGTTACACTTTAATAACCTGTTCTTCGATGGTGGTGTTTTGCGTCTGTTTTTAGTAATTTTGTGACTTTTTTGTGGTGTTTTCATCTGTTTTTAGTAAATTTGTCACGTTTTTGTGGTGTTTTCATCTGTTTTTAGTAATTTTGACACGTTTTTGTGGTGTTTTGTGTCTGTTTTTAGTAATTTTGTCACGTTTTTGTGGCGTTTTCATCTGTTTTTAGTCGTTTTGTCATGTTTTTGTGGTGTTTTCATCTGCTTTTAGTCGTTTCATCTCTTTTTTCTGGTGTTTTCATCTGTTTTTAGTCGTTTTGTCACTTTTCTGTGGTGTTTTCATCTGTTTTTAGTAATTTTGTCACTTTTCTGTGGTGTTTTCATCTTTTGGGGAGGGGTGGATTCAGTGTGTCTGCAGAGACTGGTAGCATGGATGCTCATGTGTGTGAACAGAAGAGTAGACGTGTGTGAGCTTTATACTCACGGTGCAGCTCTCACAGAACCTGGATATGATCTTAGGGCCAAACATAAATACACCACGGGCCAGATTTGGCCCACGGGCCTGAGTTTGACCCCCCTGCTGTAGAGGAACACCCTGACGTCGTGTGCAACCCGTGTGTTCTTCCAACATCCTGTTTTTCTCCACCTGTACTTTCCTCGATCGCCTGATTCTGTTCTTTTCTCTGTGATCTCAAAACCTCTGATGCTGTTTTCTTAAGGAAACTGTTCAAACTTAAACGTTTCTGTGTTTCCTGTCGTCTCAGGAGTGAAAGGACTCGACACAGAGACGCTCCCGCTGAAACACCCTGAGTCCTGCTCGCTGTCGCAGCTGTGCAGATTAATTCACAGGTCACTGTAACATTCATGTGATTCAACATTAATCATCGGGGGATGATTGTCGGATATTTCACAGGTTCAATCCCTGCAGCGGGTCAGACGGCTTTGTTCTCAGTCTAATCCTCACCTGAGAGTCTGCAGACACACGGACCTGCTGGATTATGGGATTATTACATGAGTGCGTGTCAGTGACGCTGGTGTTAACACTGCTCTCACCTCTTCCTGTGTTTCTGTCATTACAGCATGAATGAACCATCAGATTAGTGTCTCAGGTAACAACAGAGTCAGGCTCCTTCAACCAGAGCTGCTCTAAACGTGTTTATGACAAACGCTGATCACATCAGACGCATCTGGATTCTGTCGTCAGGACAAAGCCTCAGACAGATTCATGCTAAACTGTGTTCATCAGCAGAGATTAACACAAAGGCAGAGGTTCATCTGAACAGTGTTTTTATGATCAACACAGAAGAAGAAGAAGAGTGGAAAACAACGTGATCAAAAACCCCAAAGAGAAGAAAGTGACGATGTTGAACCTGACCCATGTTTCAGTTTACAGAGCGCTGTTAAACAGGAAATGACCCTCTTCTATATCACACTCACGTCAGTGTTCACGTCAGTGTCACAGCTGGACGGACAAAGTGAAAGAACCACCTGAATAAAGGAGAATAAAACGCGAGGACACTTCCACACACGTTTACTAACCAGAGACGTGCACGGACTTTTTGAAGGGCAGCGGCGAAAAGGAAAGAAAAGGACACTTTAACACACGTTTATGCTCCTAGAGGACACTTTAACACACGTTTATGCTCCTAGAGGACACTTTAACACACGTTTATGCTCCTAGAGGACACTTTAACACACGTTTATGCTCCTAGAGGACACTTTAATACACGTTTATGCTCCTAGAGGAAACTTTAACACACGTTTATGCTCCTAGAGGACACTTTAACACACGTTTATGCTCCTAGAGGACACTTTAACACACGTTTATGCTCCTAGAGGACACTTTAACACACGTTTATGCTCCTAGAGGACACTTTAGCACACGTTTATGCTCCTAGAGGACACTTGAACACACGTTTAGGCTCCTAGAGGACACTTTAACACACGTTTATGCTCCTAGAGGGCACTTTAGCACACGTTTATGCTCCTAGAGGACACTTTAGCACACGTTTATGCTCCTAGAGGACACTTTAGCACACGTTTATGTTCCTAGAGGACACTTTAACACACGTTTATGCTCCTAGAGGACACTTTAACACACGTTTATGCTCCTAGAGGACACTTGAACACACGTTTATGCTCCTAGAGGACACTTTAACACACGTTTATGCTCCTAGAGGACACTTTAACACACGTTTATGCTCCTAGAGGACACTTTAACACACGTTTATGCTCCTAGAGGACACTTTAGCACACGTTTATGCTCCTAGAGGACACTTTAGCACACGTTTATGCTCCTAGAGGACACTTTAACACACGTTTATGCTCCTAGAGGACACTTTAACACACGTTTATGCTCCTAGAGGACACTTTAACACACGTTTATGCTCCTAGAGGACACTTTAGCACACGTTTATGCGAGGACACTTTAACACACGTTTATGCTCCTAGAGGACACTTTAGCACACGTTTATGTTCCTAGAGGACACTTTAGCACACATTTAGGTTCCTAGAGGACACTTTAGCACACGTTTATGCTCCTAGAGGACACTTTAACACACGTTTATGCTCCTAGAGGACACTTTAGCACACGTTTATGCTCCTAGAGGACACTTTAGCACACGTTTATGCTCCTAGAGGACACTTAAACACACGTTTATGCTCCTAGAGGACACTTTAACACATGTTTATGCTCCTAGAGGACACTTTAACACACGTTTATGCTCCTAGAGGACACTTTAGCACACGTTTATGCTCCTAGAGGACACTTTAACACACGTTTATGCTCCTAGAGGACACTTTAGCACACGTTTATGCTCCTAGAGGACACTTTAACACACGTTTATGCTCCTAGAGGACACTTTAACACACGTTTATGCTCCTAGAGGACACTTTAACACACGTTTATGCTCCTAGAGGGCACTTTAACACATGTTTAGGCTCCTAGAGGACACTTTAACACACGTTTAGGCTCCTAGAGGACACTTTAACACACGTTTATGCTCCTAGAGGACACTTTAGCACACGTTTATGCTCCTAGAGGACACTTTAACACACGTTTATGCTCCTAGAGGACACTTTAGCACACGTTTATGCGAGGACACTTTAACACACGTTTATGCTCCTAGAGGACACTTTAGCACACGTTTATGTTCCTAGAGGACACTTTAGCACACATTTAGGTTCCTAGAGGACACTTTAGCACACGTTTATGCTCCTAGAGGACACTTTAACACACGTTTATGCTCCTAGAGGACACTTTAACATACGTTTAGGCTCCTAGAGGACACTTTAACACACGTTTATGCTCCTAGAGGACACTTTAACACACGTTTATGCTCCTAGAGGACACTTTAACACACGTTAATGCTCCTAGGGGACACTTTAACACCCGTTTAGTCTCCTAGAGGACACTTTAACACACGTTTATGCTCCTAGAGAACACTTTAGCACACGTTTATGCTCCTAGAGGACACTTTAACACACGTTTATGCTCCTAGAGGACACTTTAGCACACGTTTATGCTCCTAGAGGACACTTTAGCACACATTTATGCTCCTAGAGGACACTTTAGCACACGTTTATGCTCCTAGAGGACACTTTAGCACACGTTTATGCTCCTAGAGGACACTTTTACACACGTTTATGCTCCTAGAGGACACTTTAACACACGTTTATGCTCCTAGAGGACACTTTAACACAGGTTTATGCTCCTAGAGGACACTTTAGCACACGTTTATGCTCCTAGAGGACACTTTAACACAGGTTTATGCTCCTAGAGGACACTTTAACACACGTTTATGCTCCTAGAGGACACTTTAGCACACGTTTATGCTCTTAGAGGACACTTTAGCACACGTTTATGCTCCTGGAGGACACTTTAACACACGTTTATGCTCCTAGAGGACACTTTAACACACGTTTATGCTCCTAGAGGACACTTTAGCACACGTTTATGCTCCTAGAGGACACTTTAGCACACGTTTATGCTCCTAGAGGACACTTTAACACACGTTTATGCTCCTAGAGGACACTTTAGCACACGTTCATGCTCCTAGAGGACACTTTAACACACGTTTATGCTCCTAGAGTACACTTTAGCACACGTTTATGCTCCTAGATGACACTTTAACACACATTTATGCTCCTAGAGGACACTTTAACACACGTTTATGCTCCTAGAGGAAACTTTAACACACGTTAATGCTCCTAGAGGACAATTTAACACACGTTTATGCTCCTAGAGGACACTTTAGCACACGTTTATGCTCCTAGAGGACACTTTAACACACGTTAATGCTCCTAGAGGACACTTAAGCACACGTTTATGCTCCTAGAGGACACTTTAACACACGTTTATGCTCCTAGAGGACACTTAAGCACACGTTTATGCTCCTAGAGAACACTTTAGCACACGTTTATGCTCCTAGAGGACACTTTAACACACGTTTATGCTCCTAGAGGACACTTAAGCACATGTTTATGCTCCTAGAGAACACTTTAGCACACGTTTATGCTCCTAGAGAACACTTTAACACACGTTTATGCTCCTAGAGGACACTTTAGCACACGTTTATGCTCCTAGAGGACACTTAAGCACATGTTTATGCTCCTAGAGAACACTTTAGCACACGTTTATGCTCCTAGAGGACACTTTAACACACGTTTATGCTCCTAGAGGACACTTTAGCACACGTTTATGCTCCTAGAGGACACTTTAACACACGTTAATGCTCCTAGAGGACACTTAAGCACACGTTTATGCTCCTAGAGGACACTTTAACACACGTTTATGCTCCTAGAGGACACTTAAGCACACGTTTATGCTCCTAGAGAACACTTTAGCACACGTTTATGCTCCTAGAGGACACTTTAACACACGTTTATGCTCCTAGAGGACACTTTAGCACACGTTTATGCTCCTAGAGGACACTTTAACACACGTTTATGCTCCTAGAGAACACTTTAGCACACGTTTATGCTCCTAGAGGACACTTTAACACACGTTTATGCTCCTAGAGGACACTTTAACACACGTTTATGCTCCTAGAGGACACTTTAACACACGTTTATGCTCCTAGAGGACACTTTAACACACGTTTAAGCTCCTAGAGGACACTTTAACACACGTTTATGCTCCTAGAGGACACTTTAGCACACGTTTATGCTCCTAGAGGACACTTTAACACACGTTTATGCTCCTAGAGGACACTTAAGCACATGTTTATGCTCCTAGAGAACACTTTAGCACACGTTTATGCTCCTAGAGGACACTTTAACACACGTTTATGCTCCTAGAGGACACTTTAGCACACGTTTATGCTCCTAGAGGACACTTTAACACACGTCTATGCTCCTAGAGAACACTTTAGCACACGTTTATGCTCCTAGAAGACACTTTAGCACACGTTTATGCTATGCAACAGAGAAGAAGAAGAAGACACTCTGTAGGTACAGAGATCTAAAATCAAATCAATGTGGTAACAAAATAAAACTCAAACACACAGAAAACTACAACTTCAGGATGAATCTGAATCTGAAATTCAATCATCTGAGGAAATGGAGCTGAACGAGTTAATGAGGAGAACCAAAGGTGTAATTATGGAGGGATATGATTTGATACGCCTCTCTAAGAATCACAGGAGCATTCGAGAGTGAGAATCCAAAATGATTGAATTACCAAATGTATAATTCTGTTCATAATAATTCAGTGAATCAAAAAGAAAGTGAGGGCTGAAGAAGGAAAGAAGAACACAACCGAACCAAATGACATCCAAGTAAACAGAGATCAGACCGAGATAGGTGTCGCTGTGAGTATGAAGGACAGAATATCAGCTCTCTACGCCGCAAACGTGCCTCAAACGTGCTGCAAACCAGCCGCAAACGTGCTGCAAACGTGCTGCAAACGTGCTGCAAACCTGCTGCAAACGTGCTGCAAACGTGCTGCAAACCTGCTGCAAACGTCCTGCAAACATCCTGCAAACGTGCTGCAAACATCCTGCAAACGTGCTGCAAAAGTGCCGCAAACGTGCCGCAAACGTGCTGCAAACGTGCTGCAAACGTGCCTCAAATGTACTGCAAATGTGCTGCAAACGTGCTGCAAACGTGCTGCAAAGCTGCTGCAAACGTCCCGCAAACGTGCTGCAAACCTGCTGCAAACGTGCTGCAAACCTGCTGCAAACGTGCTGCAAAGCTGCTGCAAACGTGCCGCAAACGTGCCGCAAACGTGCTGCAAACGTGCTGCAAACGTGCTGCAAATGTGCTGCAAACGTGCTGCAAACGTCCTGCAAACGTGCTGCAAACGTGCTGCAAACGTGCTGCAAACGTCCTGCAAACGTGCTGCAAACCAGCTGCAAACGTGCTGCAAACGTGCTGCAAACGTGCTGCAAACTTGCGGCAAACGTGCTGCAAACGTGCTGAAAACGTGCTGCAAACGTGCTGCAAACGTGCTGAAAACGTGCTGCAAAGCTGCTGCAAATGTGCTGCAAACCTGCTGCAAACATCCTGCAAACCTGCTGCAAACGTGCTGCAAATGTGCCGCAAACGTAAATCGCTCCATACACCGAACATAAATCAGTGTTTTACTACTGTTGCTAACAGCTAACATTAGCTTTTACAGAAATTTCACTTTTTCCTGAGGTCACATTTTGCTCTGAATAATCCAACAGCACCTGGCTGGAGGCCCAGTCGGTGTCTGTGTCGGGGCGTCTGCAGCTCGTTCGGCCTCAACGACCACAAACTGCATCAGCTGTTGGCCTGGGAACCTGCAGACAGACGGCAGCGCGGCAATCTCACGGCTGAGAGGGTGGGAATGCCTCACGCGCTCCTCCGTCTCCCCCTCTCCCCCTCTCCCCACAGCTCATCCATCAATAACAGACGTGACTCCCGGCCCCTCGTCCACGTCTGCAGCCTCAGACTCCTCCATCGTTCATTTCTCTTATTTCAGATATTAATATTCACTCTCGGTGTCTCGTGCTCTCCTCACCGCGCCCTGATGCTCGGCTTGAACTCTGTTTCACACGCGTTTCTCTTTCTCCCGTATTCGTCTTCTGTCTCGCCTCTTCCTCTTTATAGCTTCCCGTCCAAGGCCGCTCCCGCGCTCCTTTTTCTTTTACTTCTGTTTTATTTCCCTGCCTCTTCAAGGTCTTTTCCATTTCCCCGTCTCCTTCCTCCCGTCACCGTCCAAGGACTCCGTAGATATTGAGCTCCTGGCGCCGAGACGAGACGGACGCTGACTTACGGCCGACGCCTGAACGACGACTTGGTGAAATATGGAAATCTTTAATTGATCTAAGATTTTTTGCTTTGACGTGCGGCTGCAGATTCAGCTAAAGGAGCGAGGCGTCAAACTTTTGTCCCTGTGCTCGCCGTGTAACCATGGCAACGACCAGAAGCACAGACAGGAAATGGCGAGGGAACCAAGCGTGCCGCCGCGCGGACGCCCCTGAATTATGAAGTCCCTCTCTAGTGTTCTGGTTACATCCTTTAGTATACCTTAGTTTATCCTCAATATTTATGTCTTTTTACATTTCATTTCTTTACGTTTTAACAACTTAAACATTTTTACTGATTCATTTGATGATACTGATTCTGTGATATGTGCCTCCTGTGTGTGTGTGTGTGTGTGTGTGTGTGTGTGTGTGTGTGTGTGTGCTCTACTGCAAACAGCATCTACCTCGGGGCCTGTAATAAAGGAGCTTGACCTTGTGTCACCTTGAGACTTTGTTTGTCCCCAGAGGTGTTTGCACGGAGCTCCAACACACACACACACACACACACACACACACACACACACACACACACAGGTCTTTGACCGAGCTTAAACTAAACACACTTCAGATCTGAACGGATACGGGAAACGACAGAGAGCTCAGACAAACCCACATGTGACCACGTTAGCGTTCGTCACAGCAGAGACTCACGGAGTCACTCATGAGTCTGAATCCACTCTGCATCACATCTGAGGATGAGCAGGTTTATGAGGGCGTACGCACGCTGTCCATCCGTACCGCGCCCAAGCCAGTGTGAGGACAACTGTTCCACGCCGCGGCACGCCACACGGGCCGGCAGTGGCCCGGCTGAGAGAGGTGGGCTTTACTAAAGCACAGATGCAGGCGTGCGCACATGTACGAGCCCAGGCGTGCACACGTGTACCAGCCCAGGCGTGCACACATGTACGAGCCCAGGCGTGCACACGTGTACGAGCCCAGGCGTGCACGTGTACGAGCCCAGGCGTGCACACGTACGACCCCAGGCGTGCAGGTGTACGAGCCCAGGCGTGCAGGTGTACGAGCCCAGGCGTGCACGTGTACGAGCCCAGGTGTGCACACGTGTACGAGCCCAGGCGTGCACACGTGTACGAGCCAAGGCGTGCACGTGTACGAGCCCAGGCGTGCACATGTACGAGCCCAGGCGTGCACATGTATGACCCCAGGCGTGCACACATGTACGAGCCCAGGCGTGCACACGTGTACGAGCCCAGGCGTGCACGTGTATGAGCCCAGGTGTGCACACGTGTACGAGCCCAGGCGTGCACATGTATGACCCCAGGCGTGCACACGTGTACGAGCCCAGGCGTGCACACGTGTACGAGCCCAGGCGTGCACATGTACGAGCCCAGGCGTGCACACGTGTATGAGCCCAGGCGTGCACAAGTGTATGAGCCCAGGCGTGCACGTGTACGAGCCCAGGCGTGCACGGGTACGAGCCCAAACGTGCGCACGTGTACGAGCGTTGACGGTGGCCCTGATGTCTATTCATATGCGTCTGTTCTCCGCAACAGACATCTCAGAAGACGCCGGCGCCCTGACTGACATTTGTAATCATGACTGTGTGTAAACACAAGCGCGGGACACGCCGCCCTTGTGTTCTGAGATGTCGCCGCAGACGTGGTGCCAGCTGGGCTGCCGGTGCCGTCTCTATTTAAACTCTGCACCGACCTTCAGGCGTCTTGACCGCAGCTTCTCATGCGAGGAAATCATTTGGTATAAACTCAGACGGAGGAAGCGGATCCCATCGTCTGCATCGACCCTTATTGACTGGTATAAACAAGAGGCATCGAGCCGAGGCCCGGATCATTTCAAGTAATGTGATTACAAACGGGCCTGGGGAAGAGTGAGGGGGGGTGGGGGGTAATCCGCTGAAGCACGGGGCACGGTACGAGTGCGCCCTAAAACAGCTGACTCGAGCGTCTGAGCCGCGATTTACCGTAGTGTCCTGAATATGACGTCATCTTATTCTCAGGGTCAGTGCTTCTATGGACACGGTCACTGAGGCACAGTGGTTTCATGACGTCGATCACGACACGGTTCAAGAATCAGAATCAGAAATACTTAAATAACCCCTAACCACAGCCTCTGACCCAAAGACCCAAAGACCCAGACACTGAGTTTAACTTGTATCTTGTCCCTGTCGGGGTCTCGGGGGCTGGAGCCGATCCCAGCTGACATCGGGCGTGAGGCGGGTCCACCCTGGACAGGACGCCAGTCTATCACAGGACACATAGAGACGAACAGAGACAGACAACCATTCACACCTACGGGTGATTTAGAGTCATCAATGAACCCAACACCTGCACGTCTTTGGACTGTGGGAGGAAACCGGAGAACCCGGAGAAAACCCACGCACACACGGGGACAACATGCTCCACACAGAAGGGATTCAAACCAGGAACCCGGAGAAAACCCACGCACACACAGGGACAACACGCTCCACACAGAAGGACTCTGACCTGGAGGACCGGAGTTCAAGTCCTGGAAGAACTGAGACAAACCACCTTAATCTGATCTGAACCAAGTCCTTTAGAGACTAAACTTAACCGTCACTTAACCGTCTCCTTTAGTGACTAAACTTAACCGTCACTTAACCGTCTCCTTCAGAGACTAAACTTAACCGTCTCCTTTAGAGACTAAACTTAACCGTCTCCTTTAGTGACTAAACTTAACCGTCTCCTTTAGAGACTAAACTTAACCGTCTCCTTTAGAGACTAAACTTAACCGTCTCCTTTAGAGACTAAACTTAACCGTCTCCTTTAGTGTCTAAACTTAACCGTCTCCTTTAGAGACTAAACTTAACCGTCTCCTTTAGAGACTAAACTTAACCGTCTCCTTTAGTGACTAAACTTAACCGTCACCATTAGTGTCTAAACTTAACCGTCACCATTAGAGTCTAAACTTAACCGTCTCCTTTAGTGACTAAACTTAACCGTCTCCTTTAGTGTCTAAACTTAACCGTCTCCTTTAGAGACTAAACTTAACCGTCTCCTTTAGTGTCTAAACTTAACCGTCTCCTTTAGTGACTAAACTTAACCGTCTCCTTTAGAGACTAAACTTAACCGTCTCCTTTAGAGACTAAACTTAACCGTCTCCTTTAGTGACTAAACTTAACCGTCACCATTAGAGTCTAAACTTAACCGTCACCATTAGTGTCTAAACTTAACCGTCTCCTTTAGAGACTAAACTTAACCGTCTCCTTTAGAGACTAAACTTAACGGTCTCCTTCAGCAGCAGCCGGTCGTGTGCAGAGGAGAGCTGAAGCGAGCGTTTGGGGCGGACGCAGGTCACAGCTGCTCGTCCACGCTTTATTCATCCGCTGGGACGAAGGGAATCACTAATGAGTCGTACAAGAGCGGGTGCATCTGGGATCAAACCCACGGTCTTGATTACACCTGAGTGTTTAAGGAGAGGGAGCGAGAGTCCGACGGAGGGAGCGGGCGGACGCTGGTTTGACATCAACAGAATCCCCGGTGACGGTGAGAGGCTCTGATTGGCTGGGTGTGTATTTAGATGAGGGGTGCCATGGCGATAGTTGCCGGGGTGACCTCGGTCTCCACAGGACAGACTCCGAGTCATCTGGCGTTTCTAATTGGCTGCATGGACGGCAGCCAGATAGTGTTGCCCACATTGGGACGTGGAGGCATATGGCGTCCGTCAGGGTTAAAAGGACAAGACACGAGGGAGGGTGGGGGGGGGGGGGGGGGGGGGCGCCCGGGACAGGAAGTGAGGAGGGACAAGGACGGGTGAAAGAGTTTGAGTCAGACGAGAGAACAGAAGTCTCTCCAAACATTTCAGACTCCATCGCTTCAACGACGGTCAGTTTAACCTTTATTTGTTCCACTGATGGAAATTAAACGCTGTCACTGCGTCATAACTCCGTTGCGTTGGATCCTCAGACTCTGACCTCTGATGTCTGGAGCGTCCGCGAACACGTTTGCAACAACTCCCACGTAGAGTACAGCGCGGAAACTCGTACGAGCAAACACGCCGACGGACAGCAGAGGGTAAAACACGCAGATAACGATTTTAGCCAACAGGTGGAAACGGTGCGGCGTGAAAAACACTGGGTCAGGATTAGAAAACACGCCGTGATGGACAGGAAGTGCAACAACGCACGAAGAGGCATGAAAAGGTGACGTTAGGATCAGAGAAAAGGCCCCGAATCGGTTCAATATGGACGGGAATCGAGGGCGACAAGGTGGTCTGGTGGTTAGCACTGTCGCCTCACAGCGAGAGGGTTCCTGGTTCGAATCCCGGCTGGGTCCCTTCTGTGTGGAGCATGTTGTCCCCGTGTGTGCGTGGGTTTTCTCCGGGTTCTCCGGTTTCCTCCCACAGTCCAAAGACGTGCAGGTGTTGGGTTCATTGATGACTCTAAATCACCCGTAGGTGTGAATGGTTGTCTGTCTCTGTTCGTCTCTATGTGTCCTGTGATAGACTGGCGTCCTGTCCAGGGTGGACCCCGCCTCACGCCCGATGTCAGCTGGGATCAGCTCCAGCCCCCGAGACCCCTCCCCTGCCTCAGATCCCTGTGCTCCCTCAGTTGCTACGGTTCATTTGTGCAGCGATCGTAAACTCTTCATTTTTGCATCTGGAGTGCAACAGGAAGTGGACTAGAAACAGGAAGTGGACTGGAAACAGGAAGTGGACTAGAAACAGGAAGTGGACTAGAAACAGGAAGTGGACTAGAAACGAATCCAGTGTGGTTTTGAAGCTGTTTCCAGTCATTTTGCATCCCTTCGTAGTGGTTTTGAACCTGTTTTCAGTCATTTTGCATCCCTTCGTAGTGGTTTTGAACCCCCGTGTTTCGTCATCTGGACCTGGGACCTCACAGAGGGGTTAACGTCCTGTCTTTGGTCCCACGGTGAACCCGTTGGTTCGATCACGCAGCATTCAGGGTTCTGACTGTTGCACAGGGTCTGGTTGAACCCATTTGTGCTGAGGCTGCAGAGCGTCAGACTGAGCTGCTGAGGAACAGTGTGTGTGTCCCGTGGACGGACGAGGAACTCAGACCGACAGCACAGAGTGGAAGCTGTCAGTCAGCCTCATGAGAGCAGACCACAGAAGAAGAGAGACACGGAGTGATTCCATGTGTCGGCCGGCTCACCCTGAATCTGCCCCCGGGGAGTCTGCGGAGGAGACAGCTGCACCTGAACGCCTCACACACACACACACACACACACACACACACACACACACACACACACACACACACACACACACACACACACACACCCTGCCTGCTCCCTTCACTGTCCCCGGCCTCTCTGCTCTGCTTTATCTCTTCTCCAGGAAATGAACTGATGATGAAGTGATCTGCGGTCGTATATTTATAGAAACCAGACACAGACACACACACACACACACACACAGACACATACACACACACAGACACACAGACACACACACACACACACACACACACACACACACACACACACACACACACACACACACACAGAACCTTAAAGTTCTGGACGTCCCTCTGCCCTGGACCCGAC
>NC_139836.1:703636-726136 GCF_963691815.1 Echiichthys vipera | reverse complement strand
ACTTTATGTCTCAGTCTCTAGTTTCAAGTCTCCTTCAGTGCAGCATGATGTTCAGTTAGTCAAGGATGTTCCATTCAGGGCGCCCTCCCACTGTGCCTCCGTCCCGTGTCCCAGCACGTGTCACGGCTAAAGTCTGGTTCCTTTGACCAGTGTGAGTGCTACCGTACCACGTCTAGGAGCGGCACGCTTGCCGTCCACGGCCCGTTTGGGAGAGGTGGGCTTTAGTAAAGCACGTTTGCACGTGTACGAGCACGAGCGTGCGCACGTGTACGAGCACGAGGCCTACGGCGATTCTGAGGTCATTTCCTGTGCGCCTGTTGGGACGTAGAAAAAAGAAGGAGGGACCATGCGCGGACATTTCAAACAATGGCGGTGAAAGGTTCACGTTGGTGTGATGCGGAGGTGGAGTGTTTACTGCAGATTTGGTCGATGAAAAGATTCAAAAACAGTCGACAAGACGCACAAAAACTCCGAGGTCTACGGAAAGATCTGGAAACAAAGCCACGCATCGCCATGACGTCATCAATGCGTGTGACGTGTTACGGCGTGATGACGTATAGGCAGCAAGAAGCATTCTCCGAGGCCCAGGTAGTGTGAGTACAAACTCTCTGTCTTCTCCTCCTTCCTTAACTTTTCTTAATCAATCTGTTTCTTCTCCATCTGACCTCGAAGCGAGGCCTCGGGCGCTGAGATGACCTTTAAACACGGCTCCTACAGCCCACGGCGTACAGAGGAAGGGTCGCCCCTCAGAGCGTGTTTTCCACACTTCGTTGACCCCGAGAAAAAATCTTTTTCCTCCTCCTTGTTAAGCGATCGACACCTCCGCTCTTCTCTTTGGTTCTCTTTCACAGATGCTCCCTCTTTATTCCTGCTTCCTCTGCACTCCTTCAAATCGTTGTCTCGCCTTGTTAGAGCAGCTTTTTCCCACCGCAGACGAGGAGGAGGAGGCCGAACTGTTCGAGCCACAAATATAAAATACTCATCTGAAGCAGCCAGATGTGAGGAAGCCTCAGCACCTCCCTGACGCCTCCCTCCCTTCCCTCGGACATGAAAGCAAACCTGCACCACACTGGGAACGCCGTCGTCCTGTGTGCTTTCTCTTCTTCCCCACGTACAGTGACCTTTGTCTCACAGCCGAGGCCGTCCGTGTGATATTGATGTGTTTGAGGTGAACTGAGCCACGTGCACAATCAACCTGCATTTTCCATTTCCCCTCTGTTTGTTCTCTGCCTCCCTGTTTGTTCACGCTGCCTCTCAAGTCTGTGGATGCTGAACACGCCGGCGAGCATCCAGTCGAAGCTCCAGAATGCTGCCTTTGTGATAACCCGGAGGCACTTTTCTCTGCATAAACAATATCCCACAGTTTTAGTGCTTCCTGTTATCAATATCCTGCAAAAAGGCGTGTGTCCACAGAGTCCAGAGCGTTTGGAGGGAGCGAGGAAGAAGTTGGTCGACTTTTACATCAACTTTGGGGTCAGCCAGGAGGGGCTCTGTGCGCCTCCACAGTTCCAGTCCAACACATGTGCACGGCTTCTCTGGGCGTCCTCCCGGGACTTTAAACCGTCTGACCAGATCCCAGTTCTGCTCTGAATGCTAAAAACTGTAGCAGCTCTCACACAGGATATTATTGATTTCTTTATATTTTGTACAAACAGGAATCGGCTCCAGTCACAGAGCGAACCGTCCTCAGCACAACTCATCACATGCTGCTGCAACCGTGGTTAACTCTCACACAACTGCAGGTTATGTTGAGGCAGAACCCAGTTGGTTGGTAAAAGGTTGTGGGTGGGTTTTAAAGAAGAGTGTTTGTAACGTAACTACAGAGACGAGCAGGACGTGAAGCGCAGACGCCTGCGTGAAAGTAAAAGTCCGGTGTTCCTTCAACAAATTGTCACCGACAGGTTCAAGTCAAAGTAGCTTCACTGTCAGTTCTTCACATGAACAAGAGACACAAGGAGTCAAATATCGTTTCTCACTAACCCGTGCGTCGACTAGACAAGACAAAGACAAGACACAACTGGCAGATAGTGCAGGTACGTACGAAATCTACGAAGTATGACGTTCTGTTTACCTGAGTTTCACCACGACACTTACATTTACAAAGCACAAGGTGACGGCTGAGTTTAGACGACGACAGAGTGCATTTCCTTATCTGCTGTTGTTCATTTGTGGACTTGTACTTATGAACGCCTTTCTAGTCTTCTGACGACTCAAGGTGCTTTCACAGAGTTCGTCACATTCACAGTTACAGCGGTGGACGTCTACAGACCATCTAATCTGACCATTCACTAACCAAACCACCATGAGGAGGCCCACCATTTTTCCTGTGCCCGGCTTCGTCATGAACACTGTAATGGGCTCTGAGAGGGCCATGGTCCTGATGGAGGGCCAGGAAGTCACACCAAAGAGGCCTCTAGAGACCAGATATGAGTACAATTCGCAGCACGAGGAGCAACTCAGGGTTCAGTGTCTTGCCCGAGGACACTTCGACATGTGGACCGGGGGAAGTGGGGATCTAACCGCCGATCTGTTGCATGGAGGGTGACCCACTCTGCCACTGATCCACAGTCGCCCAGGTGCAGGTGCGAGCATCAGACGTGGACCAGATAAGTGACTGAGACCTGGTAGAAGTTGGTCTCCGCCCGCTCCGTTTGTGGTGAGAACGTGATATTGGACTTGGGTTCGCATTAACTGCAGAACGCACTGTGCGTGTTTGGACCGACCCAGCTCCTGCAGGCAGCTACGTGACCTGGGTCATGGTTAAGTTCCTCCTCTGCCACCAAAACAGAAACAACACCAGCATGAGTCACAGCGGACGAACCTGGAGGAGTGACGTGAGAACCGAGGACCAACGCCAAACTCAGCCCCGCAGTCGTGTCTCCGCTGGGACGTCAGTCGTGGTGGTTGAGTGTCTGCTGTCGGCCTGTTTATGTTCTCAGCCTTCTGACCAATCAGAGAGCAGTTCAGAGTCTACGTTACTGCACCCGCCCCAGACACATCTGACCAATGAGTGAAGTTTGGTCCCAAACCTTTATTGAGCCTTATTTTTGCATCTGGAGCTGAACTAGAAACCGTCTATCAGGTGTGACAGCGCCTGTACTTCTTCCAGGACATGAGCACCGCTCCTCCAGGTCAGAGTCCTGTGTTTTGGACCCGTCCTTTACCCCGACCCGCCTCCCTACGGGGAGCTTGGCAGCTGATACCACGTCACCTGACACATTGTGAACAGGTGAACCCCAGACGACACTGCAGCAACAACAACAGAGAAGCAATCAGCTGGTTCTGAATGGGGAAGTCCCAAACGGCGCCGCACGGCGTGATAAAAATGCAGATTGGACGTGTGTGTGTGTGTGTGTGTGTGACAGTGACAGTTAAACAGGAGGTGACCTGCAGGAACCAGCTGCTCGTCCCCCTCTCCATCAGCCACACCGCCTCCTCCCTCTGTTCCCCGTCTCCTGAAGAAAGCTCAACAGTGCGAAAGACAAACAGGAACACTTCATCGACCCTGGGGGACGGGCGATCAGGTCACTGTGTAAGTGTGTGTGTGTGTGTGTGTGTGTGTGTGTGTGTGTGTGTGTGTGTGTGTGTGTGTGTGTGTGTGTGTGAGGTCAGTGTGGAGCTGACAGGTTGTGTGCGGTGGCAAGGTCACAGAGGGAATTCATGTGGGAGAAGACGGATGACAGAAGCTCCGCTGAAGGGAAAGTGTGTGAGGACTTTGACGGTCACAGAGGAGACAAGCTCCATCTTTCCTCAGTCTTTGGATTCTTTTCACATCGTCTCGTCTTAAAAACAACTTCCTACAAACCTCGTTAACAAACCGACAGTGATTTAATAACGCAAGAACATGAATGTGTGAATATGTTTATGTTCAGAGGGAAAATTCAGGCTGTTAAAACGATATTTGGTCACAAAGACGAGAAGTTAGACTTCAGTTCTGTAGCTTCAACAGAAAGTTTAAAGGTTGAATCTGCAGAACGATCAGAACGGCTCCATCCAGAGTCTCCAGATCGTCGTCTCAACAACAAAAAAGAAGTCCAGCAGTGGGGTTGCCAGGTTGGTCAGACCCGGCCCAGTAGCTCCAGGAGAGCGGAGTCTGTTTGAGCCTGTTTGAACTCGTCCCCTCCAGAAAACCACAGCATCAAAACAAGGATGAGAGGAGTTTGACAGACAGTTAGCGTTAGCCGTTAGCGTTAGCCGTTCCAGCTAAGTGCAGATGAAAGTGATGTTAGCATCCAGGAGCAGCGTAGCCATGTGGGCGTGCGTTTGAATGGCGTTCCTCTCCTTTCTCTCAGTCCATGGAGTGAATGCTCGGCCTATAGTGACTCTGGTTGTTGCCCGTCTCCGCTCACTCAGCTGCTGGGACAAAGAACGCCCCCTTCACTGAGGCTCCCAAGCAGCTGCACCATTGGCTAACTCCATTTCACCCAGTGCCAGCCTACAGTAGCTGCACCCAACAACAGGCAACCCTGGCAACCAGCCTACAGTAGCTGCACCCAACAACAGGCAACCCTGGCAACCAGCAACGCCCAACGCTATTGGCTGCTGCCATGGAAACACAACGGGACAGGAAGTCAAACATTTAAATTATGAATTGATTCTACAGATTCAACCTTTCAAACCTTTTGTCCGTCTTGCGTTTGCTTCCTGTGACCTTCAAAATAAAAGCGTGCTGTGTGTCTCTCTCTCAGCTGGACGGTTACATCGCCCGGACGTGGCCGACGCAGAAGTCTGCGTTGGGCAGCGCCCTCGACCCGCTCGCCGACAAGATCCTGATCAGCATCTTATACGTCAGCCTCACCTACGCTGAACTGATCCCAGGTGTGTGTGTGTGTGTGTGTGTGTGTGTGTGTGTGTGTGTGTGTGTGTGTGTGTGTGTGTGTGTGTGTGTGTAAACATCACTGATTCGATGTCAGCACTGTTTGTGTTTCCCTGACTTACGCTGTGTGCTCAACGTTTCCTAACGGCGGCTCCGTAAACAGCCCTAACAGAGTAAACGCTTCCTGCTCTGACAGCTCATTTTCATTTACATAATTCAACACTGTACAAATACTGCTGACGCGGCAGCTCGCAGCCACCCGTGCCCTTTTAATCAGAGGCAGCGTCACGTGACCGCTAATACACACAAGCCCGTGACCTTTTGTTTAGCGAGCGGCCGCTCTCAGCGCTCAGCTGTCGAGCCGCCGACATCAGTGGCTTTTTAATTGACTTGGGTGCTATCAGCCCCCTGCAGGAAGTGTTGTGCTGTTTGTTTCTGACATTATAGCAGCGAGTGCACAAACACCTGTGATGTCCAATCAGATCGAAGCGGCGCCGCAGCTGCAGACGCCACTTATGACAAACTGCAAAAACTGCACACGCGCTGACGGAAAGAATGCTTTTATATTCCGGTTTAAAGCGTTCAGAGCGGAAATTAGCATTTCTTCATAAAGCAACAACAGGGAGGGTTTATGAAACAGTCTTTTCTTCGACTACTGTCGTATAGTTGTCGTGGTTACATGATCACGGGAAACACGTGCGCTTGTTGACACGCCAAGGACACGCCAAGGACACGCACAACCAGGGCCGGAGTAATGCATGGGCTGGCCCGCCTGCAGCCCAGGGCCCCAGGCGTGCAGCAACTATTTTACATTTTTCTATTTACGACACTTGGAAATAAACTTGTCAGGTCAGTTTTGTCGTCAGATGAAACGTCACTCACTGTTACTATGGTTACTGCACAGTACAGCGGCAAAATGTCGCTGATAGAAGAGCAGGAAACAGGAAAAGACAGCGACTGAAAGAACAACTGGACCAAGATGATGGTAACCCGAGGGCAATAATGCACACACACTTTCAATGTAGTTCTGTGCACTTTACTGAACCTCGGTCAGACACGCTGTGTACGAGTGGGGAGCACCCACAATAACAGTCCCACAGGTGCAAAGACCCGACACAAAGGTTCCGGTGTTCCTCTAATAAAGTGCTGACACACCTTTAAGACTATAACAAAGATCTAAACTGACAGGACTTTTCAAGGTTGCGACTCTTCTTCTGTTCTTGTTTGTTTCTTTCTGATAAAGCTGTTTAATAATGTGGGGGCCCGAGCAAACAGGAGCCCAGGGGCCCCCGACCGCCTTAATCCGCCACTGCACGCAACACAGGCTGCCCACGCGTGGAGTCTTCATCCCAGGTAGAGTCGCCTATGATTCAGCTTGGATATCATTTCATGGGTTTTATTGCAGTGCACGGGACGGAGGCACAGTGGGAGGGCGCCCTCAGACATGAACAGATGTAAACAGAGACCTTCAGCTGTGCGACAACTTTAAATATGACTGCAACTATAACGAGAACTAACCGTAACCATGACTACGATAACCATAACGAGCTTTAGTGTGTATATATACTCAGGTATACACGTGCGTGCGCGTGTGTCTGTGCGTGTGCGTGTGCGCGTGTGCGTGTGTCTGTGCGTGTGCGTGTCTAGTTTTAATAGACAGAACTTTTTGCATTAAAAGGCAAAAGTTTGAAGCGTAGTATTTTGGTGTCTTGACCTTTCACAGTGATTACAGTCGGACTGAACGGCTCCAATTAACATTTATCATGCGGTTCTGATCCGCGCCGCCGTGAGTTCCTTGGGTTTGAATCCTTCCGGCAGACGTGTTGCTGCTGCGTGGCACTTTTGTTCCATGCTGTCCGTGATATTAACGTCCCAGAGACGCGTCAGGAGGCTGCAGACACTTCTTCCTGTGTCTCATTTGTTCACTTTATTAAAACCAGATCAGCGTGCTGCTGTTTAAGGAAGTGAAGTGAAGTGAAGTGAAGTGAAGTGAAGTGAAGCACGTTGCTGCAGAATGTTTGACTTTTGAAACTTCTCCATCCCCAGGAACAGGAGCAGGAGCAGAGCTGTGACCTTGTTACAGTGAGGATGATAATTAGATCTCAGTGCCTGGCGCTCGTTCTGCAGACACACTCCCGGGCTCCTCAGAGGTCGGCTTTATTTAAAGTCCCGAGGCGTCAGAGGAGCCTCAGGAGAGGAACACGAGGAACTTCAGGGTGGCTCCGTGGGCGCGGAGACGGCTGCACTCACAACACTGGGACTGGGACTCTTTCTTCCTCATCTCTCGTTATCTGGTTTCTCTCTTTTTACTTCTTTAATTTACCGTATTCTCCGCACTATAGGAGCACCTAAAAACCTCCACATGTCTCAGTGCGCCTTATAACCCGCTGCTCCTTATATACGGACCAATGTTGAGCCACAACAGGTCTCCAACTACGGTGAGCAGCCGCCGACTCTATTTTCCCCCGTAGAAGAAGTAACGCGCGGTGCATGTTGAGATATACGACTGCGTGAAGCGTGCCGTTTCATTTCCATGTGTGTGTTTGTGTAAAGAGCCCAAAATGGCTCCTGTTAAGAGACACGCTTACGACGCAGAGTTTACCCTCAAGGCCATTAGTCACGCAGTAGAACACGGGAATAGAGCAGCAGCCAGAGAGTTGAACATGAACCAATCAATGGTGCCGAAGTGGAGGAAGCAACAAGACGACCTGCGCCGAGTAAAGAAGACTAAACAGAGTTCAGAGGGAACAGAGCGAGACGGCTGCAGCTGGAGGACAAACTCCAACAGTGAGAGCAGCAAGAAGAAGCGTCCGTACGATCACTGTTCCACTGAAGGCAACAGCGCTAGCACGCTAACTTAGCATCAATGAATTTAGAGGCGGTCCTTAACGTAACCCCAGCCTCGACTATAGTGTCTGTTCTATGCGCCTTATAACGTGGAAAACACGGTACTTACGGGGTCTCTCTTTGGGTGTGATTCATGTGAGCAGGGGAACACCACGTCCTGTAACACAGTGGTGTCTGTGTCCCCCGGTCCACATGTCAAAGTGTCCTTGGGCAAGACACTGAACCCCGAGTTGCTCATCATTACAGGTTTTGTGTGATTGTGTGTGAATGGTCAGATCAGATGGTCTGTAGACGTGCACTGCATCAGTGTGAACGTCTGTGTGAGCGGGTGAATGTCCATGAAACACAACAGTCCCACACTGAAGGACTCTTTTGAAGGTAATCGTCTCTTTTCTCTGTTGACACTGATTCTGTGTCGTCCTGCGCTCCCACGCTCTTTGGGCCTCGTGTCGGAGCAACTTCATGACCTTAATCACTCTGCGACACTTTAATTAATGAAAACACACGCGTCCGTCCGTCCGTCTGACATCTCTGTGTCTCCTAAAGTCACGGTTCAGCCTCAGACCGGAGCGTTCCTGCTGCTGGGTGTCAACACTGGACTGCTCGTCTCTGCTGCGTGTATCAGGGACTCATGGGTCACGCCAGGGGACACGCAGAGTAGCTCTTTGATTCGCACGATGATGACACTGAAGCCAACGACGTGCAAGACTCTGAAGGGAAGACTCTCCAGCTGAAGGTCAGTGATTAGTTATTAGTGCAACAACACAGTGAAATGTGTTTCCTCCTTCATTTTCCAGCTCATCCTGGGAAACACCGAGGCGTTCCCGGAGCAGACATGTCCTCGCAGAGACGTGCACAGACTTTATGAAGGGCAGGAGACGTTTATGCTCCTAGAGGACACTTTAACACACGTTTATGCTCCTAGAGGACACATTAGCACACGTTTAGGCTCCTAGAGGACACTTTAACACACGTTTATGCTCCTAGAGGACACTTTAACACACGTTTATGCTCCTAGAGGACACTTTAACACACGTTTATGCTCCTAGAGGACACATTAGCACACGTTTAGGCTCCTAGAGGACACTTTAACACACGTTTATGCTCCTAGAGGACACTTTAACACACGTTTATGCTCCTAGAGGACACATTAGCACACGTTTAGGCTCCTAGAGGACACTTTAGCACACGTTTATGCTCCTAGAGGACACTTTAACACACGTTTATGCTCCTAGAGGACACATTAACACACGTTTATGCTCCTAGAGGACACTTTAGCACACGTTTATGCTCCTAGAGGACACTTTAGCACAGGTTAAGGCTCCTAGAGGACACTTTAGCACACGTTTATGCTCCTAGAGGACACTTTAGCACACGTTTATGCTCCTAGAGGACACTTTAACACATGTTTATGCTCCTAGAGGACACTTTAACACATGTTTATGCTCCTACACTTTAACACACGTTTATGCTCCTAGAGGACACTTTAACACACGTTTATGCTCCTAGAGGACACTTTAGCACACGTTTAGGCTCCTAGAGGACACTTTAACACACGTTTATGCTCCTAGAGGACACTTTAGCACACGTTTATGCTCCTAGAGGACACTTTAGCACACGTTTAGGCTCCTAGAGGACACTTTAACCCATGTTTATGCTCCTAGAGGACACTTTAACACACGTTTATGCTCCTAGAGGACACTTTAGCACACGTTTAGGCTCCTAGAGGACACTTTAACACACGTTTATGCTCCTAGAGGACACTTTAACACACGTTTATGCTCCTAGAGGATACTTTAGCACACGTTTATGCTCCTAGAGGACACTTTAGCACACGTTTAGGCTCCTAGAGGACACTTTAACACACGTTTATGCTCCTAGAGGACACTTTAGCACACGTTTATGCTCCTAGAGGACACTTTAGCAGAAGTTTAGTCTCCTAGAGGACACTTTAACACACGTTTATGCTCCTAGAGGACACTTTAGCACACGTTTATGCTCCTAGAGGACACTTTAACACACGTTTATGCTCCTAGAGGACACTTTAGCACACGTTTATGCTCCTAGAGGACACTTTAACACACGATTATGCTCCTAGAGGACACTTTAACACACATTTATGGTCCTAGAGGACACTTTAACACACGTTTATGCTCCTAGAGGACACTTTAGCACACGATTATGCTCCTAGAGGACACTTTAGCACACGTTTATGCTCCTAGAGGACACTTTAACACACGTTTATGCTCCTAGAGGACACTTTAGCACACGTTTATGCTCCTAGAGGACACTTTAACACACGTTTATGCTCCTAGAGGACACTTTAGCACACGTTTATGCTCCTAGAGGACACTTTAACACACGTTTAGGCTCCTAGAGGACACTTTAACACACGTTTAGTCTCCTAGAGGACACTTCAACACACGTTTATGCTCCTAGAGGACACTTTAACACACGTTTATGCTCCTAGAGGACACTTTAGCACACGTTTATGCTCCTAGAGGACACTTTAACACACGTTTATGCTCCTAGAGGACACTTTAGCACACATTTATGCTCCTAGAGGACACTTTAGCACACGTTTATGCTCCTAGAGGACACTTTAACACACGTTTATGCTCCTAGAGGACACTTTAGCACACGTTTAGGCTCCTAGAGGACACTTTAACACACGTTTATGCTCCTAGAGGACACTTTAGCACACGTTTATGCTCCTAGAGGACACTTTAACACACGTTTAGGCTCCTAGAGGACACTTTAACACACGTTTAGTCTCCTAGAGGACACTTCAACACACGTTTATGCTCCTAGAGGACACTTTAACACACGTTTATGCTCCTAGAGGACACTTTAGCACACGTTTATGCTCCTAGAGGACACTTTAACACACGTTTATGCTCCTAGAGGACACTTTCGCACACGTTTATGCTCCTAGAGGAGACTTTAACACACGTTTATCCTCCTAGAGGACACTTTCACACATGTTTATGCTCCTAGAGGACACTTTAACACACGTTTATGCTCCTAGAGGACACTTTAACACACGTTTAGGCTCCTAGAGGACACTTTAACACATGTTTATGCTCCTAGAGGACACTTTAACACACGTTTATGCTCCTAGAGGACACTTTAACACACGTTTATGCTCCTAGAGGACACTTTAACACACGTTTATGCTCCTAGAGGACACTTTAACACACGTTTGAGCTCCTAGAGGACACTTTAGCACACGTTTATGCTTTTTGGCCTTCCCTGTCAGATGTTTGTTTGGGTATCAGCACGCCGCCTCGTCAAGTTCAGGATCAGTTAGGAGCCAAAGTGTGATGGCGAGATAGTGTGAAGGAGCAGAATATTTAGATCGGCCATGTTGAAAGCGTCTCCGCTGCACCGGCGAGACATAACCACAGTTTCCTCCATGTTTCTGTGCGACGCTGAAGAATAAACAACCTTCTGAGGCGTAAACGTGCGTCCTGTGTGACTGTCTGCAGCGGCACGTCTGCATCTAAACGCTGCTCTAGGTGGTTTTTCCTGGGACAGAATAATGTTTCCGGAGGTGGTTCTCTGTGTGAAAGAACCGGCACTGAGGCTTTTTGTCTGCTGTCCAGCCAGAGGACGGCTTCTCAGACAGTTGTGTTTGACGACATCACAAACGTACGGGACTTCTAACAAACGCGTTTCCTGGTTCCAGAGCCCGGCGGCTTCATGTGGCGCAGAGAAAGAGCCGACGTCTCGGGCTGAGAGTGAGTCTTTCTTGCCACTTTCTGGCCCTGCTTGCATCATCAAACAGCAGATTTGGTGTGTGAATAAAAGCTGGCTCACATGCTAATGCCAGCACACAGGGACACAGCTGAGGAGGGTTAGCGGCGTGCAGCGGATCAGCCTGGAGCAGGTTAGATAGCGTCTCTGTGCTCTTTCTCCTCCTGTGGCACCGACGAGCTTCAGTCAGATGAGCTGTTTCTGAGACAGGTGCTGATCTCTGATGCGTCATCCGTCACAATAATCCTGCGTGAGGCACCGGGGAGCGGCGCCGAACACAAACACGACTCAAAGAAGAGATTAAAACTAACGACCCTGCCCTGGTTCCTTTGTCTCTCCCCTCACACCTCACCTGCTTCTCTGTTCTTCCTCTCTCTCACGTCTTTCTCCTGTAATCCAGCGAGGATCCAGAGAATCTGTCTTTCTGTGACTCACGGAGAATCTTCCATCTTCTATCGTTGCTCCTGTCACCTGAGCGCCGGCGTCCTCGTTCGGCTCGTCTCCTCTGATCCAGAAGGAGGACGAACTTTTCTCATCCTCTGCTTCCTGTCGTCTCAGAGTCCCAGAGAAATGAAAAATCACCTTAGATCTGGCGTCTCCGTGTTCATTCATCTCTCTGTTTGTGCCAAATGTGAGTCAAGAATCAACATTCAAGTGTTTTTACTGTGAAACACTGTTTGATGACTCATCCTTCACCTCAGGCGCGTTCACTTAAACGAATCAAACGAGACTTTGGGCGCCCGGCAGATGAAAGTGCGCCTCACGTTTGAGGGTCGACTGGAGGTCGTTCTCAGTGACACAGATGAAGGGACGTCTGTATTCACAGAGCCTGGGGTCACAGTATGCAACCAACGTTTTTATTTCCACAACAGCGGCTGAGGTCGACTTTAAGGAGGCGTTCGCCGCTGGTACATGGCGTCTTCTGCCGGTGGCTGAGCGGAGAGCTGGATACACGAGAGGACCATGGATGTTGGTGGAGTAAAGTCAGTTACAGCCCTCCACCAAAGCTCACACACTCACTGTGTCCTCATCATCATCATCATCATCATCATCCTCATCCAACAAAACACTGAGAACACAAAGAAGCTCTCAGGTCCAGTCCTCGTGTCACTTCCCCCACACCAGAGCCGGCTACTTCCTGTTTAGCGCTCTGCTAACATGTGGAGGAAGTGATTTAATCACTCAGCTCTTTAGACTTTCCAAATGTCACCAGACCGAAGGGATCAGACATCAACACGAGTTTGGGGTTCTGGTGCCCGGAAAAAAGTGTTCACAGATTTACAGACGTCTCTTTTGGCGTCTAAGGGCGCCCTCCCACTGTGCGTGCGTCCCGTGCCCCGTGCTTTAGGGTCCTTGTCCCCCCCTCCAGGCCCGTTTGTACTCACACTACCTGGGCCTCGGAGAATGCTTCTTGCTGCCTATACGTCATCACGCCGTAACACGTCACACGCATTGATGACGTCATGGCGATGCGTGGCTTTGTTTCCAGATCTTTCCGTAGACCTCGGAGTTTTTGTGCGTCTTGTCGACTGTTTTTGAATCTTTTCATCGACCAAATCTGCAGTAAACACTCCACCTCCGCATCACACCAACGTGAACCTTTCACCGCCATTGTTGTTGTTGTTAAATGTCCGCGCATGGTCCGTCGCTCTATTTTCTATGTCCGAACAGGCGCACATACCGCTATCGTCGTAGGGCTCGTGCTTGTGCTCGTGCTCGTACATGAGCAAACGTGCTTTACTAAAGCCCACCTCTCCCAAACGGGCTGTGGACGACCCGCTGTCCGCTGTTATGCGCGGAGCGGGTGCACTCACACTGCTTAAAAGTACAAGGCTGTAACGGTTTTGGCCCGGTACAGAAGGACAGTGTGAGTGCGCCCTAAGTCAACGGGAAAAAGTATATGAGCGACCCCGTAGTTATCCCCGTGTTTGCTGCCGTTGAGCTGCGTTGCCGCCCACTGTGACCTGGAGCCGGTTGGTCCGTTATCTCTGCAGCCCGGCCGATGACATGATAAAGGTTTAAGTCCCTGTTGAAGCTGAAAACCACTGAGTCACAGTGAAGACGCTCCAACGTCCGAGGACTTGGAACCAAAGCTGCTCCTCTAACAAGGTGAAAAATGGGGTTTGGACGGAGTTTCTGTGACATATGGAGCCGTCATTAAGACTTTAACCTGCTGCTGAGTGTGTGTGTGTGTGTGTGTGTGTGTGTGTGTGTGTGTGCCTGTGTGCGTGTGTGTGTTTGTGTGTGTGTGTGTGTGTGTGTGTGTGTGTGTGTGTGTGTGTGTGTGTGTGTGTGTGTGTGTGTGTGTGTGTGTGTGGTTGGATGATGTCCTGCCGTCCTCTGACATCCTCATACATCACTCAGTCTGATGCAACTTTCACACACACTTTTTCTACAACACAGACACACACACACACACACACACACACACACACACACACACACACACACACACACACACACACACACACACACACACACACACACACAGAGGAATCATGCGGTTTAATTAATTACCGTCTGAAGGGACCAAGGTCAGCGCGCGGCTCAGCTGAGAGCCTCCAGAGGTCACGACCTTTGCGTCCGACTGTTGTGGAGCGGTCAGCTGAGTGAGGAGGGGCAGTCAGCGAGTCCACGGGCCACACACTGACACCAGCTGGTCTTTACTCTGCCTGGTCCTCAGCTCTGAGGTCTTTGCAGTTCTACAAACTAAACTTAAGCCTGGTCTGAACTACACCACTGCATGAACGACCATCGCTAACAAGCTCCGCCCCTCTGGTTAAAGTGGAGCTGATCACGGATCACAAGGAAAAGACAAGACTACAGAGGAGAGGATGGGTGGACCGTCTCCTTCTGTCCTCTAAACTTAACCGTCTCCTTCTGTCCTCTAAACTTAACCGTCTCCTTCTGTCCTCTAAACTTAACCGTCTCCTTCTGTCCTCTAAACTTAACCGTCTCCTTCTGTCGTCTAAACTTAACCGTCTCCTTCTGTCGTCTAAACTTAACCGTCTCCTTCTGTCCTCTAAACTTAACCGTCTCCTTTAGTGACTAAACTTAACCGTCTCCTTCTGTCCTCTAAACTTAACCGTCTCCTTTAGTGACTAAACTTAACCGTCTCCTTCTGTCCTCTAAACTTAACCGTCTCCTTCTGTCCTCTAAACTTAACCGTCTCCTTCTGTCCTCTAAACTTAACCGTCTCCTTCTGTCCTCTAAACTTAACCGTCTCCTTCTGTCCTCTAAACTTAACCGTCTCCTTTAGAGACTAAACTTAACCGTCTCCTTTAGAGACTAAACTTAACCGTCTCCTTTAGTGTCTAAACTTAACCGTCTCCTTTAGTGTCTAAACTTAACCGTCTCCTTTAGAGACTAAACTTAACCGTCTCCTTTAGAGACTAAACTTAACCGTCTCCTTTAGTGTCTAAACTTAACCGTCTCCTTTAGAGACTAAACTTAACCGTCTCCTTTAGTGTCTAAACTTAACCGTCTCCTTTAGAGACTAAACTTAACCGTCTCCTTTAGTGACTAAACTTAACCGTCTCCTTTAGAGACTAAACTTAACCGTCTCCTTCTGTCGTCTTAACTTAACCATCTCCTTTAGTGACTAAACTTAACCGTCTCCTTTAGAGACTAAACTTAACCGTCTCCTTTAGAGACTAAACTTAACCGTCTCCTTTAGTGTCTAAACTTAACCGTCTCCTTTAGAGACTAAACTTAACCGTCTCCTTTAGAGACTAAACTTAACCGTCTCCTTCTGTCGTCTTAACTTAACCATCTCCTTTAGTGACTAAACTTAACCGTCTCCTTTAGTGACTAAACTTAACCGTCTCCTTTAGAGACTAAACTTAACCGTCTCATTCTGTCGTCTAAACTTAACCGTCTCCTTTAGAGACTAAACTTAACCGTCTCCTTTAGTGACTAAACTTAACCGTCTCCTTTAGAGACTAAACTTAACCGTCTCCTTTAGAGACTAAACTTAACCGTCACCTTTAGTGACTAAACTTAACCGTCTCCTTTAGTGACTAAACTTAACAGTCTCCTTTAGTGACTAAACTTAACCGTCTCCTTTAGAGACTAAACTTAACCGTCACCTTTAGTGACTAAACTTAACCGTCTCCTTTAGTGACTAAACTTAACAGTCTCCTTTAGTGACTAAACTTAACCGTCTCCTTTAGAGACTAAACTTAACCGTCTCCTTTAGAGACTAAACTTAACCGTCTCCTTTAGTGACTAAACTTAACCGTCTCCTTTAGTGACTAAACTTAACCGTCTCCTTTAGTGACTAAACTTAACCGTCTCCTTTAGAGACTAAACTTAACCGTCACCTTTAGTGACTAAACTTAACCGTCTCCTTTAGTGACTAAACTTAACAGTCTCCTTTAGTGACTAAACTTAACCGTCTCCTTTAGAGACTAAACTTAACCGTCTCCTTTAGTGACTAAACTTAACCGTCTCCTTTAGTGACTAAACTTAACCGTCTCCTTTAGAGACTAAACTTAACCGTCTCCTTCTGTCCTCTAAACTTAACCGTCTCCTTTAGAGACTAAACTTAACCGTCTCCTTTAGTGACTAAACTTAACCGTCTCCTTTAGTGTCTAAACCTAACCGTCTCCTTTAGAGACTAAACTTAACCGTCTCCTTCTGTCGTCTAAACTTAACCGTCTCCTTCTGTCGTCTAAACTTAACCGTCTCCTTCTGTCGTCTAAACTTAACCGTCTCCTTCTGTCCTCTAAACTTAACCGTCTCCTTCTGTCGTCTAAACTTAACCGTCTCCTTCTGTCGTCTAAACTTAACCGTCTCCTTCTGTCCTCTAAACTTAACCGTCTCCTTTAGAGACTAAACTTAACCGTCTCCTTTAGAGACTAAACTTAACCGTCTCCTTTAGTGACTAAACTTAACCGTCTCCTTTAGTGTCTAAACTTAACCGTCTCCTTTAGAGACTAAACTTAACCGTCTCCTTTAGTGTCTAAACTTAACCGTCTCCTTCTGTCGTCTAAACTTAACCGTCTCCTTCTGTCGTCTAAACTTAACCGTCTCCTTCTGTCGTCTAAACTTAACCGTCTCCTTCTGTCCTCTAAACTTAACCCTCTCCTTCTGTCCTCTAAACTTAACCGTCTCCTTCTGTCCTCTAAACTTAACCGTCTCCTTCTGTCCTCTAAACTTAACCGTCTCCTTCTGTCGTCTAAACTTAACCGTCTCCTTTAGTGACTAAACTTAACCGTCTCCTTTAGTGACTAAACTTAACCGTCTCCTTTAGTAACTAAACTTAACCGTCTCCTTTAGAGACTAAACTTAACCGTCTCCTTTAGTGACTAAACTTAACCGTCTCCTTTAGTGACTAAACTTAACCGTCTCCTTTAGTGACTAAACTTAACCGTCTCCTTTAGAGACTAAACTTAACCGTCTCCTTCTGTCCTCTAAACTTAACCGTCTCCTTCTGTCGTCTAAACTTAACCGTCTCCTTCTGTCGTCTAAACTTAACCGTCTCCTTCTGTCGTCTAAACTTAACCCTCTCCTTCTGTCCTCTAAACTTAACCGTCTCCTTCTGTCCTCTAAACTTAACCGTCTCCTTCTGTCCTCTAAACTTAACCGTCTCCTTTAGAGTCTAAACTTAACCGTCTCCTTTAGAGACTAAACTTAACCGTCTCCTTTAGTGACTAAACTTAACCGTCTCCTTTAGTGACTAAACTTAACCGTCTCCTTTAGTGACTAAACTTAACCGTCTCCTTTAGAGACTAAACTTAACCGTCTCCTTCTGTCCTCTAAACTTAACCGTCTCCTTCTGTCCTCTAAACTTAACCGTCTCCTTCTGTCGTCTAAACTTAACCGTCTCCTTTAGTGACTAAACTTAACCGTCTCCTTTAGAGTCTAAACTTAACCGTCTCCTTTAGAGACTAAACTTAACCGTCTCCTTTAGTGACTAAACTTAACCGTCTCCTTTAGAGACTAAACTTAACCGTCTCCTTTAGTGACTAAACTTAACCGTCTCCTTTAGAGACTAAACTTAACCGTCTCCTTTAGTGACTAAACTTAACCGTCTCCTTTAGAGACTAAACTTAACCGTCTCCTTCTGTCCTCTAAACTTAACCGTCTCCTTCTGTCCTCTAAACTTAACCGTCTCCTTTAGAGACTAAACTTAACCGTCTCCTTCTGTCCTCTAAACTTAACCGTCTCCTTCTGTCCTCTAAACTTAACCGTCTCCTTTAGTGTCTAAACTTAACCGTCTCCTTCTGTCGTCTAAACTTAACCGTCTCCTTTTGTCCTCTAAACTTAACCGTCTCCTTCTGTCGTCTAAACTTAACCGTCACCTTTAGTCGTCTAAACTTAACCGTCTCCTTTAGAGTCTAAACTTAACCGTCTCCTTCTGTCCTCTAAACTTAACCGTCTCCTTCTGTCGTCTAAACTTAACCGTCTCCTTCTGTCGTCTAAACTTAACCGTCTCCTTCTGTCCTCTAAACTTAACCGTCTCCTTCTGTCCTCTAAACTTAACCGTCTCCTTCTGTCCTCTAAACTTAACCGTCTCCTTCTGTCCTCTAAACTTAACCGTCTCCTTCTGTCCTCTAAACTTAACCGTCTCCTTCTGTCGTCTAAACTTAACCGTCTCCTTCTGTCGTCTAAACTTAACCGTCTCCTTCTGTCCTCTAAACTTAACCGTCTCCTTTAGTGACTAAACTTAACCGTCTCCTTCTGTCCTCTAAACTTAACCGTCTCCTTTAGTGACTAAACTTAACCGTCTCCTTCTGTCCTCTAAACTTAACCGTCTCCTTCTGTCCTCTAAACTTAACCGTCTCCTTCTGTCCTCTAAACTTAACCGTCTCCTTCTGTCCTCTAAACTTAACCGTCTCCTTCTGTCCTCTAAACTTAACCGTCTCCTTTAGAGACTAAACTTAACCGTCTCCTTTAGAGACTAAACTTAACCGTCTCCTTTAGTGTCTAAACTTAACCGTCTCCTTTAGTGTCTAAACTTAACCGTCTCCTTTAGAGACTAAACTTAACCGTCTCCTTTAGAGACTAAACTTAACCGTCTCCTTTAGTGTCTAAACTTAACCGTCTCCTTTAGAGACTAAACTTAACCGTCTCCTTTAGTGTCTAAACTTAACCGTCTCCTTTAGAGACTAAACTTAACCGTCTCCTTTAGTGACTAAACTTAACCGTCTCCTTTAGAGACTAAACTTAACCGTCTCCTTCTGTCGTCTTAACTTAACCATCTCCTTTAGTGACTAAACTTAACCGTCTCCTTTAGAGACTAAACTTAACCGTCTCCTTTAGAGACTAAACTTAACCGTCTCCTTTAGTGTCTAAACTTAACCGTCTCCTTTAGAGACTAAACTTAACCGTCTCCTTTAGAGACTAAACTTAACCGTCTCCTTCTGTCGTCTTAACTTAACCATCTCCTTTAGTGACTAAACTTAACCGTCTCCTTTAGTGACTAAACTTAACCGTCTCCTTTAGAGACTAAACTTAACCGTCTCATTCTGTCGTCTAAACTTAACCGTCTCCTTTAGAGACTAAACTTAACCGTCTCCTTTAGTGACTAAACTTAACCGTCTCCTTTAGAGACTAAACTTAACCGTCTCCTTTAGAGACTAAACTTAACCGTCACCTTTAGTGACTAAACTTAACCGTCTCCTTTAGTGACTAAACTTAACAGTCTCCTTTAGTGACTAAACTTAACCGTCTCCTTTAGAGACTAAACTTAACCGTCTCCTTTAGTGACTAAACTTAACCGTCTCCTTTAGAGACTAAACTTAACCGTCACCTTTAGTGACTAAACTTAACCGTCTCCTTTAGTGACTAAACTTAACAGTCTCCTTTAGTGACTAAACTTAACCGTCTCCTTCTGTCGTCTAAACTTAACCGTCTCCTTCTGTCCTCTAAACTTAACCGTCTCCTTCTGTCCTCTAAACTTAACCGTCTCCTTCTGTCCTCTAAACTTAACCGTCTCCTTTAGTGACTAAACTTAACCGTCTCCTTTAGAGACTAAACTTAACCGTCTCATTCTGTCGTCTAAACTTAACCGTCTCCTTTAGAGACTAAACTTAACCGTCTCCTTTAGTGACTAAACTTAACCGTCTCCTTTAGAGACTAAACTTAACCGTCTCCTTTAGAGACTAAACTTAACCGTCACCTTTAGTGACTAAACTTAACCGTCTCCTTTAGTGACTAAACTTAACAGTCTCCTTTAGTGACTAAACTTAACCGTCTCCTTTAGAGACTAAACTTAACCGTCTCCTTTAGAGACTAAACTTAACCGTCTCCTTTAGTGACTAAACTTAACCGTCTCCTTTAGTGACTAAACTTAACCGTCTCCTTTAGTGACTAAACTTAACCGTCTCCTTTAGAGACTAAACTTAACCGTCACCTTTAGTGACTAAACTTAACCGTCTCCTTTAGTGACTAAACTTAACAGTCTCCTTTAGTGACTAAACTTAACCGTCTCCTTTAGAGACTAAACTTAACCGTCTCCTTTAGTGACTAAACTTAACCGTCTCCTTTAGTGACTAAACTTAACCGTCTCCTTTAGAGACTAAACTTAACCGTCTCCTTCTGTCCTCTAAACTTAACCGTCTCCTTTAGAGACTAAACTTAACCGTCTCCTTTAGTGACTAAACTTAACCGTCTCCTTTAGTGTCTAAACCTAACCGTCTCCTTTAGAGACTAAACTTAACCGTCTCCTTCTGTCGTCTAAACTTAACCGTCTCCTTCTGTCGTCTAAACTTAACCGTCTCCTTCTGTCGTCTAAACTTAACCGTCTCCTTCTGTCCTCTAAACTTAACCGTCTCCTTCTGTCGTCTAAACTTAACCGTCTCCTTCTGTCGTCTAAACTTAACCGTCTCCTTCTGTCCTCTAAACTTAACCGTCTCCTTTAGAGACTAAACTTAACCGTCTCCTTTAGAGACTAAACTTAACCGTCTCCTTTAGTGACTAAACTTAACCGTCTCCTTTAGTGTCTAAACTTAACCGTCTCCTTTAGAGACTAAACTTAACCGTCTCCTTTAGTGTCTAAACTTAACCGTCTCCTTCTGTCGTCTAAACTTAACCGTCTCCTTCTGTCGTCTAAACTTAACCGTCTCCTTCTGTCGTCTAAACTTAACCGTCTCCTTCTGTCCTCTAAACTTAACCCTCTCCTTCTGTCCTCTAAACTTAACCGTCTCCTTCTGTCCTCTAAACTTAACCGTCTCCTTCTGTCCTCTAAACTTAACCGTCTCCTTCTGTCGTCTAAACTTAACCGTCTCCTTTAGTGACTAAACTTAACCGTCTCCTTTAGTGACTAAACTTAACCGTCTCCTTTAGTAACTAAACTTAACCGTCTCCTTTAGAGACTAAACTTAACCGTCTCCTTTAGTGACTAAACTTAACCGTCTCCTTTAGTGACTAAACTTAACCGTCTCCTTTAGTGACTAAACTTAACCGTCTCCTTTAGAGACTAAACTTAACCGTCTCCTTCTGTCCTCTAAACTTAACCGTCTCCTTCTGTCGTCTAAACTTAACCGTCTCCTTCTGTCGTCTAAACTTAACCGTCTCCTTCTGTCGTCTAAACTTAACCCTCTCCTTCTGTCCTCTAAACTTAACCGTCTCCTTCTGTCCTCTAAACTTAACCGTCTCCTTCTGTCCTCTAAACTTAACCGTCTCCTTTAGAGTCTAAACTTAACCGTCTCCTTTAGAGACTAAACTTAACCGTCTCCTTTAGTGACTAAACTTAACCGTCTCCTTTAGTGACTAAACTTAACCGTCTCCTTTAGTGACTAAACTTAACCGTCTCCTTTAGAGACTAAACTTAACCGTCTCCTTCTGTCCTCTAAACTTAACCGTCTCCTTCTGTCCTCTAAACTTAACCGTCTCCTTCTGTCGTCTAAACTTAACCGTCTCCTTTAGTGACTAAACTTAACCGTCTCCTTTAGAGTCTAAACTTAACCGTCTCCTTTAGAGACTAAACTTAACCGTCTCCTTTAGTGACTAAACTTAACCGTCTCCTTTAGAGACTAAACTTAACCGTCTCCTTTAGTGACTAAACTTAACCGTCTCCTTTAGAGACTAAACTTAACCGTCTCCTTTAGTGACTAAACTTAACCGTCTCCTTTAGAGACTAAACTTAACCGTCTCCTTCTGTCCTCTAAACTTAACCGTCTCCTTCTGTCCTCTAAACTTAACCGTCTCCTTTAGAGACTAAACTTAACCGTCTCCTTCTGTCCTCTAAACTTAACCGTCTCCTTCTGTCCTCTAAACTTAACCGTCTCCTTTAGTGTCTAAACTTAACCGTCTCCTTCTGTCGTCTAAACTTAACCGTCTCCTTCTGTCGTCTAAACTTAACCGTCACCTTTAGTCGTCTAAACTTAACCGTCTCCTTTAGAGACTAAACTTAACCGTCTCCTTTTGTCCTCTAAACTTAACCGTCTCCTTCTGTCGTCTAAACTTAACCGTCACCTTTAGTCGTCTAAACTTAACCGTCTCCTTTAGAGTCTAAACTTAACCGTCTCCTTCTGTCCTCTAAACTTAACCGTCTCCTTCTGTCGTCTAAACTTAACCGTCTCCTTCTGTCGTCTAAACTTAACCGTCTCCTTCTGTCCTCTAAACTTAACCGTCTCCTTCTGTCCTCTAAACTTAACCGTCTCCTTCTGTCCTCTAAACTTAACCGTCTCCTTCTGTCGTCTAAACTTAACCGTCTCCTTCTGTCCTCTAAACTTAACCGTCTCCTTCTGTCGTCTAAACTTAACCGTCTCCTTCTGTCGTCTAAACTTAACCGTCTCCTTCTGTCCTCTAAACTTAACCGTCTCCTTCTGTCGTCTAAACTTAACCGTCTCCTTCTGTCCTCTAAACTTAACCGTCTCCTTCTGTCCTCTAAACTTAACCGTCTCCTTCTGTCCTCTAAACTTAACCGTCTCCTTCTGTCCTCTAAACTTAACCGTCTCCTTCTGTCGTCTAAACTTAACCGTCTCCTTTAGTGACTAAACTTAACCGTCTCCTTCTGTCCTCTAAACTTAACCGTCTCCTTCTGTCGTCTAAACTTAACCGTCTCCTTCTGTCGTCTAAACTTAACCGTCTCCTTCTGTCCTCTAAACTTAACCGTCTCCTTCTGTCCTCTA
>NC_139836.1:686136-698636 GCF_963691815.1 Echiichthys vipera | reverse complement strand
GTGTGTGTGTGTGTGTGTGTGTTTGTATGTGTGTGTGTGTGTGTGCAGGACACAGTTCAGACTGTCTTCAGGGGCTAGCTGGTTAGCATGCTAATCACAGCGTCCCTGTCACTCTTTAAAGCCTCCTGGGTTCCAGTGGCTGTGGCTCTGTCGTCACTTTAACTCCTGATTCTGATCCAGTTCTTATCCAGTGAAGCTCTGTTGCACTTTGTTTGTTTGTTTGTTGTTTGTTGTTTTGTGTATTGTTTGTTATTTGCTGCTGGCTGCACCACAAACTGGGCACACCATGCACGCCCACAGAGCCCAGCTCATTATAGATCTGTGCTGTTCACTACATGGAGCTACATGCTAACAGAACACACAGCTGTGATATTATTAATATGTTCCCTGATGGAGCATCACAGTCCTGCTGCAACATGTGTGTGTGTTTGCTTTAAAAAGTCTTAGGGCGCCGTTTGGGAGAGGTGGGCTTTAGTAAAGCACGTTTGCACGTGTACGAGCACGAGCGTGCGCACGTGTGCGGCTGTGCAGATTGAGAATTGAAAGCTGAAAATTAAAAATGTCAACGAGGAAGAGAAGAAGAGAGGAAGAGAAGAAGAGAAGCAGAGAAGCAGAGAGGGAAAATCCTGATGAACAGAGAAACGAAGCTGTCAGAGGTGCAACAATAGGAAGTTTCCATGACACGGAGCGAATCCTTCACAGGAACAAAGGTAATTATGAGAACTGTCCATGGAAAAGAATTCAAACCGGAGCGAACAATAGAAAAGGGCTGTGTGTGGTCAGAGTGTGTGAGACGTCGTGGAGGTCGTTAGAGACGTGATGATGAGACAAAGAACACAACGAGAGACGCTCCTCCTGTTCACTCACACAGGTAACGAAGAGAAGTTCAGTCATTCTGATTATTCCTCTGTCTGTCTGTGACGAGCTGGGGCCGTGTTCCTAAAGACTCTTAGTGCACAGAGTTGCTCCTCGTGGCCAAAGTCTGATGTTTTCTTAGAGTTTCCCCTAAAAGTGAAGAGTAGATCCCGGTAAAGAAGAAGAATCTGAGCTCTTAAGGTGAGATCTGTGAAGAGCAGGGACGAGGACGTTTAAGGAGTTCCCTGAGCAGAGGACAAAATGGCCGACGGATGAGTCAGGAGAGAGATTCACCAAACACTGAATTAATGAAACGCTGCAGAGTGGATCGTGCAGGAATCGTGTTTGTGGTTGATCTCATTAGAAATGCACGCACTTCTCCAACCCAACGCCACAATAATGCAACACCACCTTAAATGCAAGTCATCCCAACACTGAGGTGTTTGGCAACACTGCAGCAGTGATGACTCGGGTCTGTCCCAACCCTCCATCAGCAGGGTAATCACCAAAACATCGACCGCACTGTCACAACCTTCCTTTGCCGTTGTCCGTCCCTCCTTTGCCGTTGTCCGTCCCTCCTTTGCCGTTGTCCGTCCCTCCTTTGCCGTTGTCCGTCCCTCCTTTGCCGTTGTCCGTCCATCCTTTGCCGTTGTCCGTCCATCCTTTGCCGTTGTCCGTCCATCCTTTGCCGTTGTCCGTCCCTCCTTTGCCGTTGTCCGTCCCTCCTTTGCCGTTGTCCGTCCCTCCTTTGCCGTTGTCCGTCCCTCCTTTGCCGTTGTCCGTCCATCCTTTGGCGTTGTCCGTCCCTCCTTTGCCGTTGTCCGTCCCTCCTTTGCCGTTGTCCGTCCATCCTTTGCCGTTGTCCGTCCCTCCTTTGCCGTTGTCCGTCCATCCTTTGCCGTTGTCCGTCCCTCCTTTGCCGTTGTCCGTCCCTCCTTTGCCGTTGTCCGTCCATCCTTTGCCGTTGTCCGTCCATCCTTTGCCGTTGTCCGTCCTTCCTTTGCCGTTGTCCGTCCCTCCTTTGCCGTTGTCCGTCCATCCTTTGCCGTTGTCCGTCCTTCCTTTGCCGTTGTCCGTCCCTCCTTTGCCGTTGTCCGTCCCTCCTTTGCCGTTGTCCGTCCCTCCTTTGCCGTTGTCCGTCCCTCCTTTGCCGTTGTCCGTCCCTCCTTTGCCGTTGTCCGTCCCTCCTTTGCCGTTGTCCGTCCCTCCTTTGCCGTTGTCCGTCCCTCCTTTGCCGTTGTCCGTCCATCCTTTGCCGTTGTCCGTCCATCCTTTGCCGTTGTCCGTCCTTCCTTTGCCGTTGTCCGTCCCTCCTTTGCCGTTGTCCGTCCCTCCTTTGCCGTTGTCCGTCCCTCCTTTGCCGTTGTCCGTCCCTCCTTTGTCCATTATCGCCAAAAGTATATTTGTTATCTAGCTTTTAGGATCGACCAATCACAGCTTTTGAAATGAGGACTCATACGTAGCAGCGGGGTCGACCACACCTCCTCACAGAGAGGAGTTTCTGGAGTCACGCCGAAGCTGAGACTCCTCGCTGGGAACGTTCAGGTTCAGTTAGGAGCTCTGAGAGGGTCTCACGTTCTGCAGGAACACGGGCCCTGACGACACCTGAGGACTTCCACATCAGTCAGCTGGTTCTGTTCGACTGAAAGCTTCAATGAACAATAACAAACATGAAGCTTTAAAAAACTCAATAAAGCCCAACGGCTCGTTTCCATCGTGCTCCTTAAAGTGTGAACTCCTCCTCCAGGGTCTTTGTCTGCACTTTCATTTGTATGTCTGTGTCTGTCTCATTACTTTGATCAGTTGCTTCCATGTGTGTGTTTAATGTTTTAACTCACACTTGTGTTGCTGTAATTTGTCGTGCTCATGTTTTTCTCCTTTATGCTTTTTAATATGTTGGTAAATGTCGTCAAACTGCCGCGGACTGCAGATGAAAATGAGCCCGCACGGATCAATCTGCCACCTTTACGTGTGTGACTCTGTTGCTCCTGTTAATTCATGTGTGTTTTCCCCTTTTTAACAATAAAATAACAAACAGCAAATCCAATAATCATGGAGACAGTTTTTATTAAGGTAGAAATCCAGGAGAGATGCTAACAGGACGTTGCTAACAGTGGTTAGCTCGGGGCAGCACGGTGAAGGCATTCAAAGGTCTTTTTTAACCACTAATGCTGCTGAAAATAACAGCAAACCTCTGCAGCAGCATGAGAAGAGTCCCTACACTGACACACACACACACACACACGCACACACACACACACACACACACACACACACACACACACACAGAGCAGCTGAACTGTAGAGAGGTTCACTGAACTCTGACTCTTAATAACAAGAGTCCACGTCACATTTCATTTCCTGCGTGACTCTTTGCCCTTCGTCTGTCACTTCCTCCTCCTCCTCTTCCTCCTCCTCCTCCTCCTCCTCCTCCTCCTCCTCCTCTTTGTTTCTGCTGCTCTTCTCTTTTTATCTGGAGTAAATCTGTGTTTGGATCTGAGACCAAAACCTTTATTCTGTTTGGATCTGAGACGTAAATGTTTGCTTAAAGAACGTCCTGCTGAAAACGATCCACACACACTTTAATGATGACGTTAGTCTGCAGCTGAGAGGCGTCTTCATGTGTTCATCGGTTCATCGGTTCATCAGTTCATCGGTTCATCAGTTCATTAGTTTATCGGTTCATCAGGTCATCGGTTCCTCGGTTCATCGGTTCATTGGTTCCTTGGTTCATCAGTTCATCAGTTCATTGGTTCATTGGTTCATTGGTTCCTCGGTTCATCAGTTCATCGGTTCATCAGTTCATCGGTTCATCAGTTCATTGGTTCATCAGTTCATCAGTTCCTCGGTTCATCAGTTCATCAGTTCAACGGTTCATTGGTTCATCGGTTCATCAGTTCAACGGTTCATTGGTTCCTCAGTTCATCAGTTCATCGGTTCATCAGTTCATCGGTTCCTCGGTTCATCGGTTCCTTGGTTCATCAGTTCCTTGGTTCATTGGTTCATCAGTTCATCGGTTCCTTGGTTCATCAGTTCCTTGGTTCATCAGTTCATCGGTTCATCAGTTCATCGGTTCATCAGTTCCTTGGTTCCTCGGTTCATGAGTTCAGAAGTTTATCGGTTCCTCTGTTTATCGGTTCCTCGGTTCATCAGTTCATCGGTTCATCAGTTCATCGGTTCCTTGGTTCCTCGGTTCATCGGTTCATGAGTTCATAAGTTTATCGGTTCCTCGGTTCATCAGTTCATCGGTTCATCAGTTCATCAGGTCATTGGTTCATCGGTTCATCAGTTCATCAGGTCATTGGTTCATCAAGTCATTGGTTCATCGGTTCATCAGTTCATCAGTTCATCGGTTCATCAGTTCATCGGTTCCTTGGTTACTCGGTTCATTGGTTCATCAGTTCCTCGGTTCATGTGTTTTTTGTGTAAGGAGATTCTTTGTCCACATGTCACAGGACTCTGTTTCTGGTTTTAGGTTTACCCGGCTGCACGTCGCCGTCACAAGTTAAAATAAGTGTGTTTTTAACGTTTGTAACGTTTGTAACGTTTGTAACGTAACTATGGTGACGACCAGGGCGTGAGCGGCGGCGTCCGCTCTGAGCTGCAGACGGTTCACGGGTGAAAGTCGTCTGAGTGTCGTCTGTTTCTGACGCCACGGGAACGAGAACGAGCCGATTAAGATGTAAAACAAGAGCGCCCACACACACACACGCACACACACACACACACACACACACACACACACACACACACACACACACACACACACACACACACACACACACACACACACACACACACACACACACACAGTAAAGATGTTATTCGTGACTTCTCGTCGTATTAAGTTATTGGGAGTGAAGTGGGTCGAGTGTCGTCGCTGAGAAAAGCCAATTATCTGCTCCGTGTCCTCGGAGAGCCGTCTTTAATTATCCACTTTTTATAACCGCCGTGTTAATGACGCAGCCGACGGCGTCTGTCTGGATTCCTGCGTCTGTGGTTTGATAACTCTGTTTCCTCTCACAGCCCGAGGGCGTGAATCAGGGGCTGCGTCTATGAATCCGACACGTCGACCTTCTTCGAACATCCAACTTCCACCTCTAACTCCACGTCTGTCTGTCTGCGCTCAAAGAAACCACAACCACGGTGACACTGTTCCCATGGTAACGGTCACCGTTTCGGGGCTACGTTAAGAATCCAAACCAAAACAAAGGTGACTTGGTTAGGACTTTAAGGCCTCGTCCACAGGAACACGGGCATTATACACACCGCCGCTGTGATAAAATATCCCGTCATGCTCACGCCACAGCAGCAGGTGGAGACAGCGCTCCAACAGGAAGGCCGTTTCAGCCAATCACGAGGCTGGAAACGTGGTAAAAAGCCCGATGTTGACGTGAGGCCGGGCAGATTCATTCTGTGGACGGAGACGCTCACAAAGAGCTGAGGAGTCGTCCATCACAGCAACTCCGTCAGCTGATCACGTCTCCATGGAAACAACCGACTGTTCACCGTCGCACAGTGTGACGTCACACACTGGTTTTCGGGCCCTGGAGCGAGGAACATCTACACGCTTCCTGGTCTATCTTAGTGGAAAGAGCAGTTCTTGTGGTTCTGCCTCTTCGTCCGTCTGCAGAGCTGCTTTTGTTGAAAACACTCCAGCGGAGAAAAAGGAGCATCGAACAGCCGTCCCTTTTATTATGTTATTATTCATACGTCCGACCCTGCAGGCGTGCGTCCACGCTCCTCTTATTCCCAGCTGTGCCGCTGCAGAAGGTCAACATTAACACAGCTGATGGACTTTGGCTTCCAGGGAACGTTGCACTCACAGTCTGGTTCTGTAGACGTGCAAACCACTTTGTCGTTATTGTCGACGTCAGCATTTCTCTACCAAGTATCATTCCTTTGGTGGGAGGGATTCTCCAGTGAGCAGTCATTATACCGCCCGTCTGAGTCCTTGCCATCTTCTGATCGTCCATGTAACGCCTCTGTGCGTTTAACCTCAGCTCGCTCGCATCGGGGCGCCCGTAGACGCTCTTCCTCTCTGCTCCCGTGTCTGATCTACTTCCTCTTTTCACCTCCTGCTGTCGCTCCTGTGTCGTGTTTAGGAGAAGGATGAGGATCGACTGGTGGTTGAGGTGCAGAACCACCCGGCCCTGTTTGACCCAAAGTCCCGTCATTACAAAGACGACGGTGAAGAAACAGGTGCTGCCTGGTGAGCCGGCAGTGACAGCTGTTGAGATGAGACCACGTTGAAGTTCACGTCCACATGTTGTCAGCTAATGCAAAAGGTACATAAGTATGTTTAAGTTACGTAACGACCCGTTCACCTGTTAGTGATAAAAAATGATTCACATGTAAAATTCTGCTGTGAGAGGAAGCTTTAAACTAAAGTTTTCCCTTTCTTCCTCCTGCCTGTTGCGTCAGTCAAGTGATATTTCAGGCTGTGTGAATAAAGCAAATACAACAGCATGGGAGTAGAGCTAACCTGTGTGTGTGTGTGTGTGTGTGTGTGTGTGTGTGTGTGTGTGTGTGTGTGTGTGTGTGTCCGCCCGAGGGCAGCCCTCTGAACCCTCGCTCCCACTGTGGAGCCGGGTGGGACGGGAGAGAAAGCCCCACTTTGAGTTTACAGCCGGTGTGAGCAGAATATGAAGCAGCGAGGGAGCAGCCGACATCTCTGCACTCTGAGTTACTGCAGTTCCCCGTTCAACACTCGCCTCGTTCAACACTCGCCTTGTTCATTTGATAATACGCTGCAGCGCCCACGGGTCTGAGGAGAGCAGCGGCGTCCACGGGTCTGAGGAGAGCAGCGGCGTCCACGGGTCTGAGGAGAGCAGCGTCCACGGGTCTGAGGAGAGCAGCAGCGTCCACGGGTCTGAGGAGAGCAGCAGCGTCCACGGGTCTGAGGAGAGCAGCAGCGTCCACGGGTCTGAGGAGAGCAGCGGCGTCCACGGGTCTGAGGAGAGCAGCAGAGTCCACGGGTCTGAGGAGAGCAGCAGAGTCCACGGGTCTGAGGAGAGCAGCGGCGTCCACGGGTCTGAGGAGAGCAGCGGCGTCCACGGGTCTGAGGAGAGCAGCGGCCTCCACGGGTCTGAGGAGAGCAGCGTCCACGGGTCTGAGGAGAGCAGCGGCCTCCACGGGCCCAAAACGACCTTTTCATTGAAGAAATAGACGTCTGTAAATAAGTGGAGACTCGTGTTCACATCAGACTTTGATTCATTCGGTCCAATAACGTTTGGAAAGATCATAGATCAGAAGTCATTAGCATTAGCGCAGCGTTAAACAGGAAGTAGCCTCCTCCAGCACAGCATCCACTTCCTTTATACATCGAGCCGCTCCACCTAACACGAGGTTCAGAAGACTGTGATCATGGTGACGCGTGGTGTTTGGACCCTCGGCGTCACTTTTGAACGCTTTGAAAGTAAATAAATAAAACAAAACAACGTAACTTGGACAGGTTTGGTGAAGATGCGTAAATAAAGGAACGACGAACCGATCTTTGGGAGGAAACTGTCGTGAACAGTGCAGTGAAACAACACTAAGGGACTGGAGCCAGATGCAGACACGGACACGGACACGGGGTTAAGTACAAACAACAAGCGGGGAAAACTTCAGGGGGACAAGAACACTGGAGACGAGACGGTCGAGAGAAACAAAGAAATAATGAAGAACAACAACAAACACGGAGCGCAAAAACCAGAACGAACGAGAAACGGGAGCCAACCGACGAAGCGTTGCCAAGTAAATGAGAACAACAGTTGTCGCAGCATGAGTGTCAGCTCCGGCTCCTTATACTCCATCAGGTGATCAGCGCAACTCGCTTTAGCTGGGAAGGACACGCTGACTGGACATGGACAAACAAACACACAGGGTAGAGAGGAGGGACGGACAGAACTGACTCTTGAAACGCTCCTGGTTTGGTTCAAGCAGCGAAAAAGACTCTTGACATTTAGGAAACTGTCATGAACGGTGCGGGGAAACAACACTAAGGGACTGGACCCAGATGCAGACACGGACACGGACACGGACACGGACACGGACACGGACACGGACACGGGGTAAAAGTACAAACAACAAGCGGGGAAAACTTCAGGGGGACAAGAACACTGGAGACGAGACGGTCGAGAGAAACAGGAACGAGGAAACTACGGAGGGAAACAATAACAACAATAAACACGGAGCGTAAAAACCAGAACGAACGAGAAACGGGAGCCAACCGACGAAGCGTTACCAAGTAAATGAGAACAACGGTCCGGCGCTGCACGCACGTCACCTCCGGCTTCTTATACTCCATCAGGTGATCAGCGTAACTCGCTGCAGCTGGGGGGAACACGCCGACCAGAGCAGGACAAACTCACACAGAGGGGAGAGAGGAGGGACGGACAGAACCGACTCTTGACAGAAACGCTCCTGGTTTGGTTTAACCAGCGAAAAAGACTCAACATTTAGGAAACTGACGTGAATGGTGCGAGGAAACAACACTAAGGGACTGGAGCCAGATGCAGACACGGACACGCACACGGACACGGGGTAAAAGTACAAACAACAAGCGTGGAAAACTTCAGGGGGACAAGAACACTAGAGACGAGACGGTCGAGAGAAACAAAGAAGTAATGAAGAACAACAATAAACAAACACGGAGCGCAAAAACCAGAAGGAACGAGAAACAGGAGCCAACCGACGAAGCGTTACCAAGTAAATGAGAACAACGGTCCGGCGCTGCACGCACGTCACCTCCGGCTTCTTCTACTCCATCAGGTGATCAGCGTAACTCGCTGCAGCTGGGAAGGAACCACGCTAACCCGGACCTGGACAAACAAACACACAGGGGAGAGTAGGGACGGACAGGACCGACGCTTGACAGAAACGCTCCTGGTTTGGTTCAAGCAGCGAAAAAGACTCAACATTTAGGAAACTGTTGTGAACGGTGCGAGGAAACAACACTAAGGGACTGGAGCCAGATGCAAACACGGACACGGACACGGACACGGACACGGACACGGGGGTAAAGTACAAGTGGGGAAAACTTCAGGGGGACAAGAACACTGGAGACAAGACGGTCGAGGGAAACAGGAACGAGGAAACTACGAGGGAAACAATAACAACAATAAACAAGGAGCTTAAAAACCAGAACGAACGAGAAACAGGAGCCAACCGACGAAGCGTTGGCTCCTGTTTGAGAACAATGGTCCGGCGCTGCACGCACGTCACCTCCGGCTTCTTCTACTCCATCAGGTGATCAGTGTAACTCGCTGCAGCTGAGGGGAACACGCCGACCAGACCTGGACAAACAAACACAAACGGACGAGAGGAGGGACCGACAGGACCGACGCTTGACAGAAACGCTCCTGGTTTGGTTCAACCAGCGAAAAAGACTCTTAACATTTAGGTGGCGTCACTGGAAATGTGTGGAGGTTTTGCAGCCAGGACCACAATCGGCAGCTCCAGGTGTGAGGTCCGTGAGCGATCAGCTGCTCACGTTCATCATGTTTCTATCCCGTCACGGTGAAGAAGGAGCTGAGACTGACCAGGACTCTTTAACGTTGGATTCATTTCCCCACACGTTGCTGTGATGTGGATCCTGGGAGCGGCGCCTCTGCATCGCTCCTGTCGCTCTGATGGATGTGACGTTATCCGTGGATGCTTCACATTCTCTCAGTTCCTCTCACACTGAATCAATCCCACACTTTCATCCCTACTCTGCCACGATCCATCACGGCGCTCAGACAACACTCCGTCACCCCGGAGGATCGTAAAAGAGATGTGGCAACAAATAAAAGTGTGAAGTATTGACAAAGGGAAAATGTTGGAGGGGAACTTATTAAAGGATGAACAACGAGCAGAGACAGGATGTGCTTCAGAGGAGGCGCGCTGATGTGAAGATGACGCTAATGGGAAAAGAAACTCCTTTAAAGAACAACACGCTGGTGTTTTCTCACAGAGCGCGGAGCACTCGGGCGCAGAGGTGCAGCGGCTGCTGTGATCACCGGAGCCGTCACTCTCTGACAACAACAAGCAGATCCAGGAACTGTCTCGACATCCAGAGTCTGAACGTCTTTAACGCTCATGATTTACATGAGGCCAGAAAATAAACTGGTGCAACTTGAGAGGAGGACCGAGGCTCTTCTATGACCGACCAATCACAACCGTTTATCTCATGAGGGGCGGGTTTAAAAGGATGACTGACAGCGTCTGCAGGTCCGTCCAGTACAGCGCGCTCCTAGTGTCCAGTTCTTTACTAAGCTACCTGCTGTCACTCAATAAAGTCCCCTATGGAAGGGTTCAGGACGACGGGTACGACTCGTGTCACTTCACACACTTTTATTGCGCTCACATTAGCATCCACACACGAGCTAGCCTGGCTGCTAACGCTGCAGCCGCCTGTCAGCTTTGAAAATGGTGACATTAAGGAGTTGGAGAACTACGTTAGTTCGGTTTAAAACCTGCAACAAACAGAAACACAAAACCCAGAATTAACTTATGAAAGTATACAATCATGTGATATCAACTCTTGATTTGAATCACCAGCAATGCTCATTTATAGTCATTATAGTCAATTGCTTCCTCGGGAAGGAGAGAAGAAATTGATCAAGTCTCTGAACCACTCAAGCCCGCTGTATGCAGCCCGGGATTGGGAAAGGAGCGTTGACCTAGGCCAGAGGCTCACCTTCCCACCCGAAATTGCAGTGACCAACCTGCGCCCAGACCTGGTCCTCTGGTCCAAATCCTGTCGACATGTCTTCATCATTGAATTGACAGAACCCCGGGAGGAGGCCATCGATGAAGCATACGAGAGGAAGAGCCTGCGGTATGCCAACTTAGCAGCTGATGCAGAGGACCGGGCTGGAGCGCTAAGGTGCGACCCACGGAGGTTGTAGGGGATTTGTAGCCAGTTCCACCACAAGGCTCCTGAAGGAGGTCGGCATCAGAGGGCAGACTCAACGGAAGACCATCAAGGAGTCAGCCAAGGAGTCCAAAAGGAGCGGTCATTGTTTGTGGCTGAAGAGAGAGGAGACCATTTGCTCTGCCAAATGGCCGCAGGGTGCCCCCAGTGGGACACACGCCCAGGTTTGATCAGCTTGTGGTGGGCCAGCCACGGAGCAGGGCGTCTTGTGAGAAAAGGCCAAAGCGCCCTAAGAGACCCTGGTACACAACTGATGATGTGTTGAACTGGTGGCCCCAGGCCGTCAATTCCCAAATCTCTCAATCCAACCCTACTCAGAGAACATCTTCATCATTATGGCTGAGCTGATCATCATGGGATAGTAACACCAAGTCCTAGCAAGAATCCTCACTCACCGGCACGGCGTACCAGTCCTGACCATTAAATAAATGAAAATGAAACCTAAAGGCGAACCCCCTGCACACCGGGACAAACTAAGTACACACACACACACACACACACACACACAACCACAGGAATAATAATAAAACAACCCGTAACTCTCATGATTATAACATATATGGAATAAAACAGAAACTACACCTGCAGTCAGTATAAGCTGGTAAAATGTGCACATTTGTTTCCTCCAACACCTCAGATTAGAATCAGAACATCCATCATGAACACAGTAAATACGGGACATAAACCAGCTGACTCTGTTAAAGCGTACTGTTCACCTGTGTCCACTGCATCTGCACATCTGTGGGTGAGATATAAAAAAGCCAGCCTGCAGAGACTCCATGTGGCGTACGATGACGCTCTGAGGATACTTTTAAAAAGGCCCGGATGTTCCAGTGCGAGCGAGCGGTTTGTGAGCACGGGAGTGAACACGCTGCACGCGCTTCTGACAAGTGTAACGCACGGGTTCAATGATTCTGAGGATCTAAATGTTGTGGCGATGGTGAACATGTACAGTGACCCGCGCTGCACGTCTCAGTTTCGGGGACACTGGAGTAAGTGTCCTTTAAAGATCAGTCATTAGATTATTATGTTTTTTTTGTTTTATTATTATTATTTTATTGGCTGATTCTTAATCCTTTTGTACTGTGTGTCTTTCATTCATTCATTCATCTTCAGCCTCTTGTCCCTGTCGGGGTCTCGGGGGGCTGGAGTCGATCCCAGCTGACATCGGGGGGCGTGAGGCGGGGTCCACCCTGGACAGGACGCCAGTCTATCACAGGACACATAGAGACGAACAGAGACAGACAACCATTCACACCTACGGGTGATTTAGAGTCATCAATGAACCCAACACCTGCACGTCTTTGGACTGTGGGAGGAAACCGGAGAACCCGGAGAAAACCCACGCACACACGGGGACAACATGCTCCACACAGAAGGGATTCAAACCAGGATTCAACTTGCACCCAGAGGCAGTTTATAATTATTCCAACGCCCCCTGGAAATAAGAGCCTCCAGACTGATGCACGTTGGTGAAGGTGCTGATGAAACCAGAGGAGGGGGCGCTGTTCCTCCTCCTGCCCTACAAACGTCTCTCCTTTACGACCCTGACGTCTCATCACGTGTGTCTCAGGAGGGGTCAGTGACAGCTGACATCTGTGATTCGTACATCTGCACGTTAGATTACATGTCCTCTTGTTCCTTTCCTTGTCTCCTTTTCTAAGCATCTCCTGGTGGAAGAGGCCGAACGAGGAGAGAGTCAGAGCGGAGTAACGAGACGGGAGGAAAGTGATGAAAGAAGGTG
>NC_139836.1:673636-681136 GCF_963691815.1 Echiichthys vipera | reverse complement strand
TTCCTCACGGATGCTGAACTTCTCCCCCTCTCTCTAAGGGAGACTCCAGACCCCCTCCTGAGGAAACACAGTCCACACGCTTGGACCTGGACCTGGTTCTTTGGGTCCAGTCCTGGACCTGGTTCTTTGGGTCCTGACCTGGACCTGGTTCTTTGGGTCCTGACCTGGACCTGGTTCTGTGGGTCCTGACCTGGACCTGGTTCTTTGGGTCCTGACCTGGACCTGGTTCTTTGGTCCTGACCTGGACCTGGTTCTTTGGGTCCTGACCTGGACCTGGTTCTTTGGGTCCTGACCTGGACCTGGTTCTTTGGGTCCTGACCTGGACCTGGTTCTTTGGGTCCTGACCCAGCTTTCAGGACCACAGGTGAGGGTAGGAACCAGGACTGAGCGGTAGATCCAGAGCTTTGTCTTCCTCAGCTCTCTGTTCATCACAACGGTGCGGTAGAGCGACTGCAGCTCCGCCCCCGCTGCTCCGATTCTCCGGACAAACTCTTTAAAGGGGCGTGGCTTAATATTAATCTGAGAATATCAATCAGGCACCGTGCGTCGGTGAACATGTCACTCAAAGTGTGTGTTCAGCTGCTACAGGAGGAGGCGTCCACCTTGATTCATTCAGACCAGAACGCCGCTCAAAGACCCACACCCTCATGTCACTGTTTGACACAGAAGAGACTGAAGAGTTGCAGCTTCGATCTGATAAATCTGTGCAGGGAAGTGGAGCAGCTCTTTCTGTTTCCTCGTCACTTCCTCTTCGTGTACACGTGGCGTCCACTCTACTGCGGCGCCTCCGTGTGTGAACGCCATTGAGGCCGTTTCCCTGAACTCCAGGTTGTGTTTGGGTGTCTTGTTTGTAACCGTAGACGTTTGTAAAGGAGGACGCAGACGCCCACGTCAGTCAGTCTCATCAGTACGGTCGGCTGAAAGACCTGACTGGGACATGGCTGCTCCGCTCCCTTTGCCGCAGCTTCCTCCAGACACGGTCGATGCTGCGTCCTCCTCTAACATGTCCTCTCCCAGTCTGGGTTTTCCACTGTCGTCCGCGTCTCATCTTCACGTGTTACTGTCAGGGACGCTTCGTCATCGTCGCTCCAACACAAGAAACCTCTGCTCTGACTTTTCACCATCGCTGTTCTTCCTCTGAAGGACTTTCCGGAGGTTTTCAGGTGGTAGTTGACATTTAGTTCACTAAAGTACCAAAGTAAGGTGGAGGTATGACCCATCGACCTTTGGCTGGAGTGTTTCTTTGAGACGAAGGGGCACCTTTGGAGGACGTGTCAAACCCAGCCGTCACTGTGAGCAGCTGACGGGCCTCGGCAGCAGGATGATGACAGACGTACGGTGATGGAGGGGCTCCCGTCTCTCAGCGGCTGTGGTCCAGATGTCTAAGCGTGCTTTGATGACTCCTTCTCTTTGCCAACATGATTTAGCTTCAGTGTGAAGAACAGAGGCGTTCGGATGGAAAGCTGCTCCTTCCACGTCCCTGTGGCTGACTCAGCAGATTCCTCCTGTCGTCTTATTCACACCGACTGCAGCGTTCAAGTCCTCATCCATAACTATGAAAGAACCTTTCTTTCATGGTTAAAGGTCTTTGCACAGAAAGTTTGGGTTTTTCCTCTGAAATCAGGAGACAAAGCAGCACTCGTGGTCTCGTGGTGTTGATGTCATACACAAATATTAATAAAAGCCACAGGAGGTTTCTGTGCGTAGTGAATTTTAACAGATGAAGTATTTAAAACAAACATACGATAAAAACAGACTGAATGTGTAAAGACCTGGAGACGAGACAATGAAATGAATGTTGTAAAGCCGCGGCGTCAAACTCCAGTTCACAGTGGGACAGATTTAAAAACTGGGACAAAGTTGCGTCCCAAACTCAATATTTACTAAAAAAACTCGTGCACCTGAGGGGTTAAAGTGTGTCAGCGTGACTACAACTATAAAGTCACTACTTTTCTCCAGCTCATGTTTTTAGTGTCGTCGGATAAAAACGACTGAAATGTGACTGATCTAAAATTCACTTCCCTGTAAAGACTTAATCTAAAAAAGCTGCTAAATCGACTGTGTCCTTGTAAATGGAGACGCTCTGCGCTCTGCTGACCCCTCACATCCGTCAGATCTGGGTGTGAAGCTGAAACCACCTTCATCTGAGCGGCAGCAGATTCTTCTCCACACGCTGAAGCGCTGAATCATCACGACACCTCGTCCGCCTCCTGTGGCTGCGTGACTCACCGAGCGTTTGAGTCCTTCTGCCGTCTGTCGGCTCGTTTATTAATATAACAACCAACAGCTGTTGCTCCTGAAACACCCGTGTTCCTGTGGACGAGGCCTAAGATTCTCCTGATGTTACCCAGGGTTCATGTGGACCCAAAGATTCTCCTGATGTTACCCAGGGTTCATGTGGACGAGGCCAAAGATTCTCCTGACATTACCCAGGGTTCATGTGGATGAGGCCTAAGATTTTCCTGACGTTACCCATGGTTCATGTGGACGAGGCCTAAGAGTCTCCTGACGTTACCCAGGGTTCATGTGGACCCTAAGATCCTCCTGACGTTACCCAGGGTTCATGTGGACCCTAAGATCCTCCTGACGTTACCCAGGGTTCATGTGGACGAGGCCAAAGATTCTCCTGACGTTACCCAGGGTTCATGTGGACCCTAAGATTCTCCTGACGTTACCCAGGGTTCATGTGGACCCTAAGATTCTCCTGATGTTACCCAGGGTTCATGTGGACCCTAAGATTCTCCTGATGTTACCCAGGGTTCATGTGGACCCTAAGATTCTCCTGATGTTACCCAGGGTTCATGTGGACCCTAAGATTCTCCTGACGTTACCCAGGGTTCATGTGGACCCTAAGGTTCTCCTGACGTTACCCAGGGTTCATGTGGACCCTAAGGTTCTCCTGACGTTACCCAGGGTTCATGTGGACCCTAAGATTCTCCTGACGTTACCCAGGGTTCCTGTGGACGAGGCCTAAGATTCTCCTGACGTTACCCAGGGTTCATGTGGACGAGGTCTAAGACTCTCCTGACGTTACCCAGGGTTCATGTGGACGAGGCCTAAGGTTCTCCTGACGTTACCCAGGGTTCATGTGGACCCTAAGATTCTCCTGACGTTACCCAGGGTTCATGTGGACCCTAAGATTCTCCTGACGTTACCCAGGGTTCATGTGGACCCTAAGATTCTCCTGACGTTACCCAGGGTTCATGTGGACCCTAAGATTCTCCTGACGTTACCCAGGGTTCATGTGGACCCTAAGATTCTCCTGACGTTACCCAGGGTTCATGTGGACGAGGCCTAAGATTCTCCTGACGTTACCCGGGGTTCATGTGGACCCTAAGATTCTCCTGACGTTACCCAGGGTTCATGTGGACCCTAAGATTCTCCTGATGTTACCCAGGGTTCATGTGGACCCTAAGATTCTCCTGATGTTACCCAGGGTTCATGTGGACCCTAAGATTCTCCTGACGTTACCCAGGGTTCATGTGGACCCTAAGGTTCTCCTGACGTTACCCAGGGTTCATGTGGACCCTAAGGTTCTCCTGACGTTACCCAGGGTTCATGTGGACCCTAAGATTCTCCTGACGTTACCCAGGGTTCCTGTGGACGAGGCCTAAGATTCTCCTGACGTTACCCAGGGTTCATGTGGACGAGGTCTAAGACTCTCCTGACGTTACCCAGGGTTCATGTGGACGAGGCCTAAGGTTCTCCTGACGTTACCCAGGGTTCATGTGGACCCTAAGATTCTCCTGACGTTACCCAGGGTTCATGTGGACCCTAAGATTCTCCTGACGTTACCCAGGGTTCATGTGGACCCTAAGATTCTCCTGACGTTACCCAGGGTTCATGTGGACCCTAGGGTTCTCCTGACGTTACCCAGGGTTCATGTGGACCCTAAGATTCTCCTGACGTTACCCAGGGTTCATGTGGACGAGGCCTAAGATTCTCCTGACGTTACCCAGGGTTCATGTGGACCCTAAGATTCTCCTGACGTTACCCAGGGTTCATGTGGACCCTAAGATTCTCCTGATGTTACCCAGGGTTCATGTGGACCCTAAGATTCTCCTGATGTTACCCAGGGTTCATGTGGACCCTAAGATTCTCCTGACGTTACCCAGGGTTCATGTGGACCCTAAGGTTCTCCTGACGTTACCCAGGGTTCATGTGGACCCTAAGGTTCTCCTGACGTTACCCAGGGTTCATGTGGACCCTAAGATTCTCCTGACGTTACCCAGGGTTCCTGTGGACGAGGCCTAAGATTCTCCTGACGTTACCCAGGGTTCATGTGGACGAGGTCTAAGACTCTCCTGACGTTACCCAGGGTTCATGTGGACGAGGCCTAAGATTCTCCTGACGTTACCCAGGGTTCATGTGGACCCTAAGGTTCTCCTGACGTTACCCAGGGTTCATGTGGACCCTAAGGTTCTCCTGATGTTACCCAGGTTTCATGTGGACCCTAAGATTCTCCTGACGTTACCCAGGGTTCATGTGGACCCTAAGATTCTCCTGATGTTACCCAGGGTTCATGTGGACCCTAAGATTCTCCTGATGTTACCCAGGGTTCATGTGGACCCTAAGATTCTCCTGGCGTTACCCAGGGTTCATGTGGACCCTAAGACTCTCCTGATGTTACCCAGGGTTCATGTGGACCCTAAGATTCTCCTGATGTTACCCAGGGTTCATGTGGACCCTAAGAGTCTCCTGACGTTACCCAGGGTTCATGTGGACGAGGCCTAAGATTCTCCTGATGTTACCCAGGTTTCATGTGGACCCTAAGATTCTCCTGATGTTACCCAGGGTTCATGTGGACCCTAAGATTCTCCTGACGTTACCCAGGGTTCATGTGGATCCTAAGGTTCTCCTGACGTTACCCAGGGTTCATGTGGATCCTAAGGTTCTCCTGACGTTACCCAGGGTTCATGTGGACCCTAAGATTCTCCTGACGTTACCCAGGGTTCATGTGGACTCTAAGATTCTCCTGACGTTACCCAGGGTTCATGTGGACGAGGCCTAAGACAGTTAGCCGTGTTGCTAACGATATGAACCAGTGACTGGATCCACTCGTTCCTATGAAAGTTGTTCAGGTTGTTGTAAACAGACGCGGTGCGTTGGGACAGAGAAAGAGAGACGTAAGTGTTTGTCTGTGAAACAGCAGCACCAACAATAATAAACCATCTGAGTCCACTTTGAACGAAGCGAGAGAGACTTCACTCAGAACTCCCGTCTCATCAGTCTCTGTCGGACTGAGAATGAGCTTGAACCGGCACGGATGGACCACCGGTTTCTTCTTGGGGGGGTCAAATCGACCTCCCGTACTCTTGGGGGACGGGTCTCTCTGCTACGCTTAAACAAACCAAACATTCGTGTCCGGCTGATTTCTTTTTGTTTACTTTCTCAACAACCTTAAGGTTCGGTCGCAGCAGAACTTTCTTGCGTCTGATTGAAAGTTGCAGGTGATGGATTGCTGCTCGCGCTCTCCGTCTGCAGCAGCCTGAAGGTTATTACGGCTCAGGGCCGAGCGGGGGACGCCGAGCGGGGGACGCCGTCCGGGACACGGCTCGCTCGCTCGCTCGCTCACACACTTCAGACTCATTGGAAAGAGTGGGAGGACTCTGGAGAACCGAGCGCTCGTTCAGAGTCACGGCTGGTCCGGTCTGATTGGGCCGGGACGCCTTTTCCAGCACCAGAGGTCCAATCATGGTTGATATCAGGCTGCACAGACACCGAGCCTGAGCTGCAGCACCTCACCGCTGAAGTTCAGACTCATTCATCCTTTAATCTCATGTTTCCCTGTTTAACTCAGCTGATGTCGTCGCAGCAGAAGTAAATGTGCATGTGTTTAAAACTCAAAGCTGAGAAAATAATGTATCACTTGTTTTTATTTGATCTTATTGAGTTTATTAAATTGTTTTAATGTGAGTTTCAGCGTCGTTTTTTATTAAATTCAACCTTTTTTTTCTGGATCGAGCTTCAAACATGAATCAATGAGTTGTCAAATATTAAATTATCACTAATTATTTTGATAATCCATGAATCATTTTGTCTGCTGATGTTTGTTAAATGGGATTATTTCATTGTTTCTTCTTATTTGTGACAGTAAAATATCTGTGAGACATTTGAGGACGATCCTCAATCGTCACTGTTTCAGAGACAAACAGCTGATCCATTAACGCCACAGCACCAACGTTATAATGATCAACACCAACTTCTCATCCAACTACATTAATGTTCAACAGCACATACAATATTTCCCCAATACAACTGAACCGTCCCCTTTCGTCGTCTTGTTTCTGTGGGACTCTGTGACCCGTCGTTGGACATTTTCAGACAGAAACGTTCAGTGGATTAAGTCACGGCAGCAGGATCTCCGTCTCTGGGCGCCAATCACACGAGCGCGCAGCTGAACGGGAATCAAACCTCAATGGGATTATCGTCCGCAGCCGAGACTCCGAGGAAAACGATAAAACACAAACAAAGAAACGTGCGGATTAAAGAGACACGGAGGCGTGCGGGGACGCCACGCACGCATGCACACACACACACACACACACACTCACTCTTGTACAGATTTTGCACTGGGTGTAAAAGTAAAGAGGTGACAGTAAATCCTGGAGAGGAGGAGGAGGAGGACACAAAAGAGGCGGCGTAGAAGAAAAAGCGGATGAAGAGTGAGTCAGCGTGGCGTCGCTGTGACTCATCACAGTTTGGCAGGTTTCTGCCGTGGAAACCAAAAATAAACACGGCTGTCGCAGAAAAAGTGGATTTCACCGCGTGGATGCTGAGGGACGGCTGTCAATGAGAAGAGAGAGGAAGAGGAGGAAGAGGAGGAGAGAAGGACACGGTAACAACCCTGATTCTGCGGACGGCTGTCAATAAAGAGGAGAGCAGAGAAGAAACAGGGCTGGCTGCAGGGACGAGGGGACGGAGTGAGACGGAGAGGGACGAGGGGACGGGGAGGGACGAGGGGACGGGGAGGGACGAGGGGACGGAGAGGGACGAGGGGACGGGGAGGGACGAGGGGACGGGGAGGGACGAGGGGACAGAGAGGGACGAGGGAAAGGAGAGGGACGAGGGAAAGGTTAGGGACGAGGGGACGGAGAGGGACGAGGGGACGGAGAGGGACAAGGGGACAGAGAGGGACATGGGGATGGAGAGGGACAGAGAGGGACAGAGAGGGACGAGGGGACAGAGAGGGACGAGGGGACAGAGAGGGACAAGGGGACGGAGAGGGACGAGGGGACGGAGAGGGACGAGGGGACAGAGAGGGACGAGGGGATGGAGAGGGACGAGGGGACGGAGAGGGACGAGGGGACAGAGAGGGACGAGGGGATGGAGAGGGACGAGGGGATGGAGAGGGACGAGGGGACGGAGAGGGACGAGGGGACAGAGAGGGACGAGGGGACGGGGAGGGACGAGGGGACAGAGAGGGACAAGGGGACGGAGAGGGACGAGGGGACGGAGAGGGACGAGGGGACAGAGAGGGACGAGGGGATGGAGAGGGAC
>NC_139836.1:663636-668636 GCF_963691815.1 Echiichthys vipera | reverse complement strand
TTTGGCCTCATTCACCCATCGCTCTGAAGAAGAAACGTCTTCCTACAGCGCTGCAGACTAACTTTGTCACGAGCACTGTAGCCCCCAACTTAAACCTTTAGGGGCACACGGTGAATCACTCTGAGATGCAGAAATGATGCCATGACAGTGCGATATTAAAAAATCTACCATACATCAGGGGGTGTGACGAGACCCTCAGCTCACGAGACGACACATAAGCCGCCCTCCCACTGTGCCTCCGTCCCGTGCCCCGTGCTTTAGGGTCCTTGTCCCCCCCTCCAGGCCCGTTTGTACTCACACTACCTGGGCCTCGGAGAATGCTTCTTGCTGCCTATACGTCATCACGCCGTAACACGTCACACGCATTGATGACGTCATGGCGATGCGTGGCTTTGTTTCCAGATCTTTCCGTAGACCTCGGAGTTTTTGTGCGTCTTGTCGACTGTTTTTGAATCTTTTCATCGACCAAATCTGCAGTAAACACTCCACCTCCGCATCACACCAACGTGAACCTTTCACCGCCATTGTTTGAAATGTCCGCGCATGGTCCCTCCTTCTTTTTTCTACGTCCCAACAGGCGCACAGGAAATGACCTCAGAACTGGTTTGGTTCTTCTAGATGACAGAAGTTATCCTTAACAGGATACCTAATAACCCCACTGGCAAACCCGCTACAGAGCAGGAGCGCAGGTTCACAGTGCGCACACACGCACACGGGTCACAGTGGAGCGCTGCTCCGGGTTGACTGCCTCCGTTATTCTTTTCCATACAGCGTTTTTATGATGGGCCCCTTTTATTCCACTCTGAAGACAAAAAGCTAATCTTTATTTTACTCCATGACGTCAGGATGTGTTTCGTCTCTCCGTGTTTGACCTCAGTGGGCGAGAACTCGAACCGGGAATATTTAAGGGCGTAACATGTTAATGACCATCGAATTCAGCCGCCGCATTTATCAAAGCCCGCTCATTTGTACGCTGAGATTGGTCCGATACGAATGTTTCATAAATCACACGTGGGTCCTTTCCTACGACCAAGTCTGCGCTCAGACCTGCGCCCGTTTCCACGCAAGATCGATGAATGAGGCACAGTGTTTACATGTTGTCCCTGTCTCTCTGTTGCATTTTGCATCTCCTACATATTGATGTGGAGAGACATCACAGACGAAACCTTTGAAACCTTTAAGAACAGGTTACAGATGCTGACGTCCCCTGTAAGCGTGGGCTGTGTTCACGGTGTACAGTAACTTTTCTATCAGGAGATAAACACGGACTTTAACGCTGTATTACTGAACTCTGTGTCCGGTTGGTGGAGTCGACCCTGCAGCACTTCAGTCACATCCAACTCCTCCAACTTAAAGATTTAAAGTGCTGCGGGCGCCGCTGAGCCGCGCACCGAGGCTCACTTTATCACTCAGTGCCACGGCGCTCTCAGGGCCGCCGCCGCTCTCCGACAGGACGTCACTCTCAACTTCAGCGACCTTACTTTTACTTCCCAAGGCCCGAGCTCATGACAGCTGTCACTTAATTTACTGCTTCCTGTTATAAAACAGCTTTATGGGCTTTCATATGGAGAGACTGTAGTGAGGAGAAATACTGCGGATCCTTCAGCCGTGGTCAGACGCCGGCTCGTTCACTGAGGAAGACGGACGGCGCCCTGACAGAAGTAAAAAGGGCCGATGCACCTTTTTTAAATATATATCAACATCAAAGTCAGTGAAGCTCTGTTCAGCCTCCGTCTCCTTTATAACAAACACACCGGAGGAGTGGAGCAGAAAGACCTGCGAGGGATCCAGGAGAGAGGCTCTAACGAGTCTGAACGGAGAGGCAGGGAGAGAGACGAGAGACATGAGAGACGAGAGACGAGACACGAGGAACATGAGACAAGGGACGAGAGAGACGAGAGACGAGAGGCGTGAGACCAGAGACGAGAGAGACGAGAGACGAGAGAGACGAGAGGTGTGAGACGAGAAACGTGAGACGATAGGCGTAAGACGTGAGACGAGAGAGACGAGAGACGTGAGACGAGAGAGACGAGAGACGTGAGACGTGAGACGAGGAAGACGTGAGACGAGGAAGACGAGAGACGAGGGACGAGAGGCGTGAGACGAAAGACAAAAGACGAGAGACGAGAGGCGAGGGACAAGAGAAGAGAGACGTGAGAGACGAGAGAGCTGAGAGAAGAGAGACGAGACGAGAGACGAGACGAGGGACAAGAGGCGTGAGACGAAAGACGTGAGATGAGAGACAAGAGACGGGAGGAGAGAGACGAGAGACGAGAGGCGTGAGACGAGAGAGACGAGAGACGGGAGGAGAGAGACGAGAGACGAGAGGCGAGAGACGAGAGAGACGAGAGACGGGAGGAGAGAGACGAGAGACGGGAGGAGAGAGACGAGAGACGAGAGGCGAGAGACGAGAGACGTGAGACGAGAGACGAGAGAGACGAGAGGAGAGAGGCGAGAGACGAGAGACGAGAGGCGTGAGACGAGAGACGAGAGAGACGGGAGGAGAGAGGCGAGAGACGAGAGACGAGAGAGACGTTATTTACTGGTGAATACCGAAGAGAAACACAGCGGTCGACTCGTTCGTCTGCACTTCTTCACACTCTGACACAGAAACGCTGACACTGACTTTGTCTCTTCTTCTTCAGTCAGATTAAATTTCTCTGTAAAAACATTTCCTTTGTCTTCGTCCTAACGGTGCAGAGAGTGTTCCTCCGGTGTTTACCAGCGTCACCGACAGCACTTCAGGTTTCATTTGTCGGCCGTCGACGCTGATGACGAGGGTCACAGGACGAAAACACGCCGAGTCAGATTTGATTTAAAGAACATTCACAAACGTCTGAGCTGCAGAAAAGTGCTTCAACAACAAAGAGCAGGAAACACAAGAACGACAGGAGAGTTAGAAATGCACAAGAGAGGAAACTGAACAGGTGAACGGGGCGCTGCACTTAAAGGAGACACTCAACGATGGGTCTTTAAAAAGGGGGTTATGGACACAATCAACAGTGATATTAAGGGCGCCCTCCCACTGTGCCTCCGCACCGCGCCAAAACCGGTTTCACGTCCGAACAGTGAAACTAAAATAAATAATAAAAACGTCAGCGTCTCCCAAACATCTCCAACAGATTCTTATCGATCGAGACGTCTGAACGACGACTCCATCCCTCTGATTATTGTTATTATCTTCTTAACATACACACACACACACACACACACACACACACACACACACACACACACACACACACACACACACACACACACACACACACAGTGACAGGTAATGCCCCCACTTCACTTCACAGTCATTTGTCAATAAAGAAGCAATTACTATAATGTAGCAGCCATTTGTTCACTGCCTGGGGAGGGAGTGTGTGTGTGTGTGTGTGTGTGTGTGTGTGTGTGTGTGTGTGTGTGTGTGTGTGTGTGTGTGTCTGTGTGTGTGTGTGTGTGTCAGACAGAAAAGACGGCGTTGCATCAAAGAAAGCACCTTCAAACGAACACACACACACACACACACACACACACACACACACACACACACACACACACACACACACACACAGAGAGAGCTTCATCAACATTCATTGACTGATGAGTTTGTCTGCAGTCGGCTTTTTACTTCACGTGTTTGCACTTTAGCACTAAATTAATGTAAGTAATTATATATTTGCATATGCAAACATTAATTTATTCATGCATATATTTATATATATCACGGTCTGTGTAAGAACAGACGCAGCGTCTCCGTCAGCTCCGTTCTCTAACGTGATCCAGTCGCCTTCAGGAGTCTCCATCTGTCAGACTTTGACTCCGCCTCATTTCCTCTGACCATAAAAGGGCATGTATGTGACGTTGAGGGGAGGGGTGTACGTCCATCTGGCTGACGTTTACCTCCGAGGAGACGTGAGGGCCAGAGGCTAGCTGTCACTCAAGAGGCCACGCCCCTAATTATTCATAAACTTTAACCTCCAATCAAATAAAAACTAGCCTGGTCCACTATATATATATATATATATATATATATATATATATATGTAGGGGCCTCCTCCAGACGGTCCCAGTTCACCCGCACTACTGGTTTGGGTTTACCCGGTCTGTCCAGAACCTTCCCCGTCCTCTGACCCACTCATCCCCAGATGGTGATCAGCTGACAGCTCTGCCCCTCTCTTCACCCGAGTGTCCAAAACATCCGGCCTCAGATCAGATGAGACCATCACAGACTGGATCCTGGACCTTGGGCCTAGGGTGCTCTGGGACCAGGTCCACTTCTGAGCCTCCTTCTGTTCCAACATGGTGTTTGTTAAAGAGGATCCAGGACCAGCACACAAGTCTAACACCAGACACTGGGGTTCAGATCAGGGAGGCCGTTCCTCCCAATCAGCCTCTCCAGGTGTCTCCATCGTTGCCCACGTGGGCGTTGAAGTCTCCCAGCAGGACTCTGGAGTCCCCTACTGGAGCCCCATGCAGGACTCTATTCAGGGTCTCCAAGAAGGCCCCAGACTCTGAACTGCTGTTCGCTGCATCTGCACCAACAACAGTCAGAGTCCCCCCCCCACCACCCGCAGGCGTAAGGAGGTCACCCTCTGGTCCACCGGGGTGAACTCCAACACCGCGACGCTCAGCCGGGGGTTTGAGAGTCTCCCCACACCCGCCCGGCCCCTCACACCCTGGGCCCCTCCAGAGAAGACCAGGGTCCAGCCCCTATCCAGGAGCACGGGTCCAGATCCAGACTGTGTGTGGAGGTGAGCCCCCCCAGATCTAACTGGGAGCTCCACCTCCCTCACAAGCTCCGGCTCCTTCCCCCACAGAGAGGAGACGCTCCACGTCCCCAGAGCCTCTGCTGCCCGGGTCTGGACCCTCCAGGCCCCTCACCCTCACTGCCCCCCGTGCAGCAGCGCCCCGACCCCAGAGGGTCCTCCTGTGAGTGGTGGGCCCACAGGATGTGACTGACTTTGACAAACAAATTACAAACTCTAAAATAGTGTTTGAAGAGTCAGTGA
>NC_139836.1:638636-658636 GCF_963691815.1 Echiichthys vipera | reverse complement strand
GGTGGGCTTTAGTAAAGCACGTTTGCACGTGTACGAGCACGAGCGTGCGCACGTGTACGAGCACGAGGCCTACGGTGGTTCTGAGGTCATTTCCTCCGAGGTCTACGGAAAGATCTGGAAACAAAGCCACGCATCGCCATGACGTCATCAATGCGTGTGACGTGTTACGGCGTGATGACGTATAGGCAGCAAGAAGCATTCTCCGAGGCCCAGGTAGTGCGAGTACAAACGGGCCTGGAGGGGGGGACAAGGACCCTAAAGCACGGGGCACGGGACGGAGGCACAGTGGGAGGGCGCACTCAGTGTTCAGATCCAGCCTTAAAGTGAAGTTCAGGTGTAAAATCACCCTCCAGGGTCTTTTTCTGCACTGACACTTAACAGAGATGCTAACAGCCAGACGTGGCTAACAGTGATTAGCTCGGGGCAGCACGGTGAAGGCATTCAAAGGTCTTTTTTAACCACTAATGCTGCTGAAAATAAGAGCAAACCTCTGCAGCAGCATGAGAAGAGTCCCTACACACACACACACACACAACAAAGCATCATCAGCGTAGTTAGTGAAGCCAGAGTTTATTAAAGAGTGTTTTAAAGACTTACCTACTGGCCCCTGTACCAGCTCCTCTCATAGTAAAGTCCATTACAGTGGAAGGAGCCCATTGCTGCTTTGTGTTGTGTGTAGGGACTCTTCTCATGCTGCTGCAGAGGTTTGGTCCTCCGGTCCAGTTTAAACCGGTTTGGTACTCGTGTTGCAGGATTCTCTCCAACATGTTGGAACAGATTCTCAGTTTTCGACCCTTTCACTCACTTTTAAACGCCACCGTTCGAGATCCTGATACCCAACTTTTAAAGCACTTCCTGCTCAGTTTGGACATCTTGCAAACTTTAAGCTCCTCGCTCGACGTTTAAGGAGCTTTTTTGCACAGACAGAAGCTGAATGTGACATTTTTACATTTCTGACGCAGGAATCAGTCCTCACAGTTATGAGATGTGTCCTTACGTAACCATGGTGATCTGGTCATCTGTGGTTAGGGTCGTCCCTCAGAAGTGACCCGACCCGATGATGTGAACTTGGGACTGAAACACTTAACGAGTCAAAACAGCACCGATAATTCCTGGTGCTCAGGGGGGACGGACATCGTTCCCTCTGTAATGGAGAGACGACATTTTGAATTCACAGCTCGGAGAGGGGACGGACATCTATATTTCATCCCGCAGCGACGCTCAGCCGGGACCGCGGGTAAGTGGAGGAGAGCGACGAGAGGGGACACGCATTCATATTTCATCAGAGAGACACTCGGCGAAAAGAGCCGGTGAGTGGGAGAAGGAACGGCACAGAGAGAGAAAGGACGTGCATCCATATTTCATCATGCACGTAGTTAATAAAACAGGGAAACAGAGGAGGAAGAGGGCAGCGGGACACTAACTCTGCTTCGTCAATAAATAGGCATGAGGGACACTTTTAGAGGAGCAGGAGGGGACGAGAGAGAGGAGCTGCATCCATATTTCATCAGGGAGAGGCGACTGAAATGGCCTCTAACAGGTGGGTATCAATACAGACGCATGGAGACCACTTACCCGGAGGAGCGGGGGGTGCAGAGCGAGGCTGGAGCGCATCTAAGAGCCGATAACTGCCTCCATGAATAAAGACACGACCACAGTGACACTTAGGAACAGCCATTAGACTCTGTCGACACTTTACACGTCCATTTGCTCCAGAGCGCACTGTTGTTTTTGTGCTCTGCTTTAAACGCACACACACACACACACACATGCATGGACACACACACACACACATGCACACACACACATGCATGCACGCACACACACACACACACACACATGCAGACACACACACTCTCATCTGTGTTGGCTGGATCAGAACTCAGAGGCAAAGTTGCTTCTGTAGCAGTTTTCTTTCTGGGACGTAAACGAGTGGAAAAGTCAGACTTTACGTCTTTATTTTGAAAACAGAGTAAACACTAAATATAAATCAGAGGCAGAGGAGGAAGAAGAACATCGGAGGCTGTTCTCCTCAAAGCAGCTTCAGTCCAAAGCAACTGGACCTGCTTCTGTGTCAGGAAGACGTTTCACCTCTGATGCAAGAGGCTTCATCAGTTCATGTACACATCTGACCAGGACCAGGACCAGGACCAGGACCAGGACCAGGGCCAGGGCCAGGACCAGGACCAGGCTGGGACTGGACCAGGACCAGAACCAGGATGAGGCTGGGACTGGACCAGGACCAGGACCAGGACCAGGCTGGGACTGGTCCAACTAGCTGGTGTGGAGATCCCGGTATTTAACCTCTCACAGGCCGATGATGTCACTGAAACCTTTTGTGCTCCAAGAGCCAACGACCGTAGTTAGAGTGACAGTCGTTGGTGGAAGTAGGTCTGGACTTGGTTAGTGCTGGTCCAGCCTGGTCCTGGTCCTGGTCCAGTGGTTGGAGTCACAGGAGGACGTTTGTGAACAGTTGTTCTTTGAGGTTGGATGAAGGGATGAAAGGGCAGCATTGTAAACTGGAGAGAAGTGGAGTCTCAGACCTCCTCCTCTGGTTAGACATGGTCCAGTCCCAGCCTGGTCCTGGTCCTGGTCCTGGTGTCTCAGACCTCCTCCTCTGGTTAGCCATGGTTTCTCTACTTTTACACAGATGCTTCTTTTACTCCTCTTTCAAACCATCGGTCCTCTCTGTCGAGGATAGTTAGAGAGATGACCTCGACGAGTGAGACATTCGCAGGCTTACTGCAGGGTGTTGTTTTAACAACACTGAGCCTTGGTCCCCAGACTCTTCCTCAGATCATCTTGAATGTGTTCCTAAGAAACGGCTGAATCGTTCGTACCTCACCTCGCCCTCGGAAGTTGAAAGTGCGTCCTAGTTGATCCTGATTACCCGGTAAATGCTGCATCATCTACATTAAAGGGCGTGAGACTGCAGGGCCGTGTGCAAACAGACACACAAAAATGGAAACTGTCAGGATCCAGGTCCTGTCGATCCCTCCTCTCGTCCTTTTGTGTGAGTTTGTCTCCCTCTCTCTGTTTCTCCTGCATGTGTCTCTTTGTGTGTTTGTTGGTCCGGAGCAGGTCGACGTGGTTCCACCACGGCTGTATCCAGTTACGCTGATCACCTCCCCGGGTATAAGAAGCCGGAAATGACACACATTCGTTGCCGGACCTTTTGCATTCTTGCTTTCTCTCATCTCATCTTCAACCGCTTATCAGGGGTCAGGTCTCTGGGGCAGCAGCTCCAGCAGGGACCCCAACCTTCCCTTTCCCGGGCCACATTAACCAGCTCTAACTGGGGGATCCTGAGGCGTTCCCAGGCCAGTGTGGAGATCTAATCTCTCCACCTGGTCCTAGGTCTTCCCCGAGGCCTCCTCCCAGCTGGACGTGCCTGGAACACCTCCCTAGGGAGGCGCCCAGGGTTCATCCTTACCAGATGATCCTGAACCACCTCAACTGGCTCCTTTCAACACAAAGGAGCAGCGGCTCTACTCCGAGTTCCTCACGGATGCTGAACTTCTCCCCCTCTCTCTCAGGGAGACTCCAGACCCCCTCCTGAGGAAACACACTTCACACGCTTGGACCTGGACCTGGTTCTTTGGGTCCTGACCTGGACCTGGTTCTTTGGGTCCTGACCTGGACCTGGTACTTTGGGTCCTGACCTGGACCTGGTTCTTTGGGTCCTGACCTGGACCTGGTACTTTGGGTCCTGACCCAGCTTTCAGGACCACAGGTGAGGGTAGGAACCAGGACTGAGGGGTAGATCGTCACAACGATGCGCTAGAGCGACTGCAGCACCGCCCTGACGCGTTACGGCGTGATGACGTATAGGCAGCAAGAAGCATTCTCCGAGGCCCAGGTAGTGTGAGTACAAACGGGCCTGGAGGGGGGGACAAGGACCCTAAAGCACGGGGCACGGGACGGAGGCACAGTGGGAGGGCACCCTTAGTGTTGGGACCTGAGAGCCTGATGTTTCCTGGGGTGGGTCGTTTGAGAAACACCTCTCCTGCACGGCTAACGACACCACTGTGTCCTCACAGGTGCACTGTTCAGGACCAAGGAGGACGTTGTGTGTGTTGTGGTTCTGTAACGCTGGAGGTCGAGGGCTCGGCCCCGCGGTGCATCACGCGCTCAGTATCTCCCTCTTTATTGGAGCGTGCACGCCTTCACGTGCGCGTCCTCCCACGCAGAGCGCATCACATCCACCGTTTGAAGTTACACCTCTGCTTTCCATCGAACGGACGCTTCTCTCAGTCCAGCGCTCACAGCGGGTTCACTCGACCCGGCTCACGGTTCGATTCTTAGACAGATATTCAGACGTTAGCTGAGCTCCCAGGGTGCTAATGTACAGCTATTAACCACGGTCCAGCACACACACACACACACTCACACACACGCACACACACACACACACACACACACACACAGACTCACACACACACACACACACACACACACACACACACACACACACACACACACACACACACACACACACACACACACACACACACACACACACACACACACACTGGAAGGTTGCCCTCCCCACCCCAGTGCATTGTGGGTGCAGGATTGAGTAATCGTTGTGCCACAAGTCGAACACGCTGCATCTCTCTTCTCTAATATAATGACTCTGTGTGTGTGTGTGTGTGTGTGTGTGTGTGTGTGTGTGTGTGTGTGTGTGTGTGTTTGTGTGTGTGTGTGTGTTTGTGTGTTTGTTCACGGTTCGAGAAACAAACAACTCTCTTCAACCAAATGTTCTTTGTTTATATTCTGCAGATAAAAGGTGATAAAACGGGTTCCTGAGAGATTTTACTGAATACGACGTTAAACAGCAACGAGACCGTTAAGTTAGACAACAAAGGGTGACGGTTAAGTTTAGTCACTTAGGGCGCACTCACACTGTCCTTCCGCACCGTGCCAAAACGGGTTCCACGGCTAAAGTCTGGTTCCTTTGACCAGTGTGAGTGCAACCGTACCACGTCTAGGAGCGGCACGCTTGCCGTCCACGGCCCGTTTGGGAGAGGTGGGCTTTAGTAAAGCACGTTTGCACGTGTACGAGCACGAGCGTGCGCACGTGTACGAGCACGAGGCCTACGGCGGCTCTGAGGTCATTTCCTGTGCGCCTGTTGGGACGTAGAAAAAAGAAGGAGGGACCATGCGCGGACAACTAACAACAACACATCACATGTGGATCACAGATGAATTATATTTTGTTGGTAAATGTAGGAACAGAGAATGAGGAGAGGCTGAAAGTTGTGTGTGTGTGTGTGCGTGCGTGCGTGTGTGTTGTGTGTGTCTGTGTGTGTGTGCGTGTGTCTGTGTGTGCGTGCGTGTGTCTGTGTGTGTGTGTGTGTGTGTGTGTGTCGCTGAGGTGAAATGAGGGCTCCTTATTTGGCCTGACAGGGAAATGAGCCGCTGAGACGAGATGAGCCTTATTTATTGGGCTCCGGGCCGGGGTGTGTGTGTGTGTGTGTGTGTGTGTGTGTGTGTGTGTGTGTGTGTGTGTGTGTGTGTGTGTGTGTGTGTGTGTGTGTCTGTCTGTGTGTGTATCAGTCGTGCACACTCTTCACCGAGTGTGCTGACAACATAATTGGTTGGCCAGGCATTTCCATCCACCACGGTGAGATTGCTGTGTGCTGCTCGTTCTGCGCCCGTCGGCCGCTGCTGCTAATAACCGCGGAGCGACGGAGGCCATGGCAACGGCCTCGCCCTCGCCGCAGACACTCTGCTGAGGCTGATTTATCGTGAAGGATGTGAAATCTACATCAAAACTTTCTCTCCTGAACTTGTTCATTCTCCGTTGCCTGTGGTTTCGTCCCTTTCGGCTCTTTCTAACAGAATCTCTGCTCCCACCAGAGGAGCAACACGCGTCTCTTATTCAGCGTTTTACAGTCGTCAAATAATCCACGGAGACAGTTTTTATTCTATTAACGGAGAATCCAGGGGTTTGTTTTGTGTGTAGGGACTCTTCTCATGTGTGTGTGTGTGTGTGTGTGTGTGTGTGTGTATGGACTCTTCTCATGCTGCTGCAGAGGTTTGCTGTTATTTTCAGCAGCATTAGTGGTTAAAAAAGACCTTTGAATGCCTTCACCGTGCTGCCCCGAGCTAACCACTGTTAGCCACGTCCGGCTGTTAGCATCTCTCCTGGATTTCTACCTCAGGGCGCCCTCCCACTGTGCCTCCGTGCCGTGCCCCAGCACGTGTCACGGCTTAAGTCTGGTTCCTTTGACCAGTGTGAGTGCAACCGTACCACGTCTAGGAGCGGCACGCTTGCCGTCCACGGCCCGTTTGGGAGAGGTGGGCTTTAGTAAAGCACGTTTGCACGTGTACGAGCACGAGCGTGCACACGTGTACGAGCACGGAGTGAAAGAAGGGAGGAGAGGACGGTGACGGAGGTAGGGAAAGAGGAGCAGAGAGACGTAACAATGAGGTGAATTATAGAAGCAGAAGTAGGACAGCGTATCCCCGGGCAGCCAGTGTGTGTGTGTGTGTGTGTGTGTGTGTGTGTGTGTGTGTGTGTGTGTGTGTGTGTGTGTGTGTGTGTGTGCGTGTGTGTGTGTGTGTGACAGTGTGTAAAATTCATTAGGTTTGTTCACACAGCGACAGCAGAGCAGATTAATGTCACAGTGAAAACAAACACAAAGTGCCGACACGTCCACGTGTTCGGACACTAGAGAGACTCACGAGAGCCGTAAAGATTCAACCATGTGACGGATTTAAACGCTACAGCTGCGACTGCACCGACACGTCAAGATGTCCCGTCTAGGCTCTCATAGAAGGTCAAAGGTCAAAGGTCATGGTAAGACTCATGAGGCTGGCGTTGTGTAACATTAGAGGGACGTTGAGCGTTGCTTAGGTTGTTCTTGAGTAGGAAAAACATGGCCGACCTGTTTTAATGCTCAGGACCTCAAACCTCACAGTGTCAGTCACTTTGCATCTTTTTTAAGATGTTTTGCATCTGTTTTTAGTCACTTTGTAGTCAATTGTGCATCCCTTCGTTGTCGCTTTGCATCTATGTTGAGTCATTTTGCATCTCTTAGTAATTCTGCTTCTATTTTCAGTCATTTTGCTTCTATTTTCAGTCATTTTGCATCTGTTGTCAGTCATTTTGCATCTGTTTTCAATAATTTTGTGTCAGTTTGTTGTCATTTTGCTTCTATTTTCAGTCATTTTGCATCTGTTTTCAGTCATTTTGCTTCTATTTGCAGTCATTTTGCTTATATTTTCAGTCATTTTGCATCTGTTTTTAGTTATTTTGTAGTCAATTGTGCATCCCTTCGTTGTCGCTTTGCATCTATGTTGAGTCGTTTTGCATCCCTTAGTGATTCTGCTTCTATTTTTAGTAATTTTGTGTCAGTTCGTTGTCATTTTGCTTCTATTTTCAGTCATTTTGCATCCCTTCATAGTCATTTTGTGTCCTTTATAGTCCTCTATAGCCCGTTCTAATGCTCAGGACCTTACACCTTACAGTGTTAGTCACTTTGCATCTATTTTTAGACGGTTTGTGTCAATTGTTTGTCATTTTGTAGTCATTGTGCATCCCTTCGTTGTCGTTTTGCTTCTATTTTTAGACGTTTTGCATCTATTCGTAGTCATTCTGGGTCCATGTTTAGTCCTCTATAAACCGTTTTATTGCTCAGGACCTCACACACTACACTGTTAGTCACTTTGCTTTTATTTTTAGTTATTTTGTGTCAGTTGTTTTTAATTGTGCATCCCTTAAGAATTCTGCTTCTATTTTTAGTTATTTTTATGTCAATTTTTAATCATTTTGCATCCCTTTGTAGTAGTCTTGATCAGGACCTCATACCTTACATTGTTTTGTCATTTTACATCTTATTTCAGTCATTTTGTGTCACTTAGTAATTTTGTCTCAATTGTTTGTAATTTTGAGTCAGTTTGTTATAATTTGTTATCATATTTTGCTTCTATTTTTAGTCATTTTGCTCTTTTATCCCATGTTCAGTCGTCCTCGGCCCGTTTCATGTCTCCGTGCCTCAGACCTCACAGTGGAGTTACAGTCTTTGGTCACATGATGGACACGTTACCGGTGCTTTGTTCACACATCAGACATCATGTGAATCTGGTAAAAGTCGCACGTGTGCTGTTTGTTTGTTTCAGTATTTCACGACAAAAACAACAGGAAACAGTTTCTCGTTCTTCACTTTCTCTCACCACACTTCATTAAACCGCTCACTGTGTTTGAGATGTTAATGAACAAGTGAGAGGAAAAACAACCGTGTTGGCAAAGCTAACGGTGCTAATGTGACGTAAACACACTCACACACACACACACGCACACACACACAAACACAAACAAACACACGCACACACACACACACACGCACACGCGCGCACACACACACACACACACACACAACAGGAAGTGATAAACGACTGGATTAATGACAGAAATTGGATCTGGATGAAAAATGTGGACAAGTCACAAACTAGCTGCCATCTTGTCACCTTAATCCCTGAACAACCTCTGTGTGTGTGTGTGTGTGTGTGTGTGTGTGTGTGTGTGTGTGTGTGTGTGTGTGTGTGTGTGTGAATTGATAGGTGTTGTCAGCCCAGACTAATATCAACTCCCACATGAACTGTTAATGCCAGACCGAGGACAGCACTGACGCGCGCACACGCACACGCGCACACGCGCACACACACACACACACACACACACACACACACGCACACACACACACACACACATTAATCCACTCTGCGGTCTGTTTGGAGGCCGTTGTTGATGGAAAGAGAAGATGGAGACGGGAGGAAACAGAGAACGAGTGAAGCAGAAAGAGAGGGAGAGTTTTAATAAACGAGTGCAACAACATGAGAGAGTTTACAGAAACGTCTCAGAGCGACAGAACGAAGAGAGGACGGAAGAAAACACCTGAAGAAGAAACTTCAACATGATGATTTGTTTCATTAAAGTTCAATTCAACTGAACAAAACTGTGTAAAACGTGCGACTGTGACTAACACTCAGACTAACACACAGACTAACACACAGACTAACAAACAGACTAACACACAGACTAACAGTCAGACTAACACACAGACTAACAGTCAGACTAACACACAGACTAACAAACAGACTAACACACAGACTAACAGTCAGACTAACAGTCAGACTAACACACAGACTAACAGACAGACTAAAAGTCAGACTAACACACAGACTAACAGTCAGACTAACAGTCAGACTAACACACAGACTAACAGTCAGACTAACACACAGACTAACAAACAGACTAACACACAGACTAACAGTCAGACTAACAGTCAGACTAACAGACAGACTAACAGTCAGACTAACAGTCAGACTAACACTCAGACTAACAGTCAGACTAACAGACAGACTAACAGTCAGACTAACACTCAGACTAACAGTCAGACTAACACACAGACTAACAGACAGACTAACAGTCAGACTAACAGACAGACTAACAGTCAGACTAACACTCAGACTAACACACAGACTAACACTCAGACTAACACACAGACTAACACTCAGACTAACATACAGACTAACACACAGACTAACAGTCAGACTAACACACAGACTAACAGTCAGACTAACATAGAGACTAACACACAGACTAACAGTCAGACTAACAGTCAGACTAACACACAGACTAACATACAGACTAACACACAGACTAACATACAGACTAACACACAGACTAACAGTCAGACTAACACACAGACTAACACACAGACTAACAGTCAGACTAACACACAGACTAACAGTCAGACTAACACACAGACTAACAGTCAGACTAACACACAGACTAACAGTCAGACTAACAGTCAGACTAACACACAGACTAACAGTCAGACTAACACACAGACTAACAAACAGACTAACACACAGACTAACAGTCAGACTAACAGTCAGACTAACAGACAGACTAACAGTCAGACTAACAGTCAGACTAACACTCAGACTAACAGTCAGACTAACAGACAGACTAACAGTCAGACTAACACTCAGACTAACAGTCAGACTAACACACAGACTAACAGACAGACTAACAGTCAGACTAACAGACAGACTAACAGTCAGACTAACACTCAGACTAACACACAGACTAACACTCAGACTAACACACAGACTAACACTCAGACTAACATACAGACTAACACACAGACTAACAGTCAGACTAACACACAGACTAACAGTCAGACTAACATAGAGACTAACACACAGACTAACAGTCAGACTAACAGTCAGACTAACACACAGACTAACAGTCAGACTAACAGTCAGACTAACATACAGACTAACACACAGACTAACATACAGACTAACACACAGACTAACAGTCAGACTAACACTCAGACTAACAGTCAGACTAACAGACAGACTAACAGTCAGACTAACATACAGACTAACACACAGACTAACACACAGACTAACACACAGACTAACACACAGACTAACAGTCAGACTAACACACAGACTAACAGTCAGACTAACACACAGACTAACAGTCAGACTAACACACAGACTAACAGACAGACTAACACACAGACTAACAGTCAGACTAACACACAGACTAACACACAGACTAACAGTCAGACTAACACACAGACTAACAGTCAGACTGTCCCGGTGTGAGCCCCGCCTTCATCCTTGTTGTTGTTTTGACACTAACACTGACGGCTGTAGCTTCCCTGTCGGCTGCTCTCACGCTGCTTCAGAGGAGCTCAGCACACACACTTCAAACGTGCGCTTCTGAGGTGCTTTCAGGTTCATGTCACACCGGCTAAAGTCCTCTCTGCAGCCGCAGGGAGGGAGGACCGTCCTCCCCACAGAGGCTTTGAAGTGATAATAGCCAGTGTCCACCGTGTGTGTGTGTGTGTGTGTGTGTGTGTGTGTGTGTGTGTGTGTGTGTGTGTGTCGGGCAGGCCCTGCTGCAGGTGTACGGACTCTGTGGCAGGTCATTTGTTATCAAAATTGCTCTCACATCCCCCCTCTCCACTTTCCTTTTTACCTCCTCACACATTCGCTCTGCTCCCGTCTCTCACTGTCCTGCCCTCACAGACAGAGACACACACACACACACACACACACACACACACACACACACACACACACACACACACACACACACAGATAAAGTCGTAGCTAAGTTGCACGGAGGCCTCAGTTTGACTCCTTCTGCAGCTCAGTGACTCTCTGTTCTCTGCAGGCGGTCGCTCATCATCTCATAATCACCGTTATTTCATTATTAATTCATCTGCGGATCATTTCCTGCATTAATGGATCAGCTGATTGTCTCTGAGATGTGATTAAATGTTTCCCAAAGCCCGAGACGACGTTCCCACGTGTCTCACAGATGTTGGCTTCACTGTCACAGAGGACAGGAAGCAGCAAAGGGACAAACTGATGGACTTTGGTTTAAAAACGAGTCAAAACTGAAGAATTAAAAATCAATGTGTGAAGTATAGTAATCATATGTTAGCGTGTGTATTAGTAATGATTAATGAGAGTGTGATAGTTTGTGCCTCTGCTGTTATTTGACCAGGCTCAAGCACACACACTTCTGACTCAATCTGTCTCTGCTCTCTCTGCCCAGGAACAAGTCAAGGTCACAAGGACAAAGAACTAGCCAGCGCGCACAAACGCAAGGGGCAACTAGGTTGAGATTATACCAAAACAACACCATATAAGGAGACAGGAACAACCATATAAGGAGGTAGGCTGTAGGGAGGATGAGTGCTGTGCTTCCTTCACAGATAAAGAAGAAGACTCCTGTGGACACAGAGGGAACACCTGCGCGTGGGCGTCGTGCTGACGGCTGTTTCTAAAATACACACATGCACGCACAAGCAGACACATAACCACGCCTTTGTAACACGTTTATATGCTGGAGTTTTTACAATAGATATCAGAACTTCTTGACTCTGATCCTGGGTGCTGTGTTGTACACAAGCCTGTGAATGTTCTCATTCGTCCAGGTCGTCGTTATCCTCAAAGAAACTTCAGTCAAAAACAACTGGACTGGTTGTTCGTCTAGGAAGACGTTTCACCTCTCATCCAAGAGGCTTCATCAGTTCATGTACACATCTGACCAGGACCAGGACCAGGACCAGGACCAGGCTGGGACTGGACCAGGACCAGGACCAGGACCAGGACAAGGACAAGGACCAGGACCAGGCTGGGACTGGTCCAACTCTCTGGTCTGGAGATCCAGGTCTTTAACCTCTCACAAGGCCGATGATGTCACTGACACCCTTTGTGCTCCAAGTGCCCACGCCCGTCGTCAGAGTGACAGTCGTTGGTGGGCAGTTGGTTTCGACGTCGTTAGTGCTCTATTGAGTCTGAACGACAGTCGTTGGGGTCACCCGGGCCATGTGTGAACAGTTGTCCTTTGAGGTTAGATTGTTGAATCTCCTGGGAAGGGATGAAAGGGCGGCATTGTAAATTGGAGATAAGTGGTGTCTCAGACCCCCTCCTCTGTTTAGCCATGGTCCAGTCCCAGCCTGGTCCTGGTCCTGGTCCTGGTGTCTCAGACCCCCTCCTCTGTTTAGCGATGGTTTCTCCACTTTTACATAGATGCTTCTTTTACTCCTCTTTCAAACCTGTGTGCACACAGTTACTCTGGATAGAGAACTGAACATTTCTCCAGACGTCTGTATCGTCCGATGTCCTTCTGCTAATAAACGCTGCTGACACTAAACTACCAACGACTCTGCTGACTCCAGGACGCCTCCTGTAAAATCTGAATCACGCAACATATCCTCTGTGAGCTCCGTCTGATGTGACTAACGTACTGTGTGTAAAATTCCTACAAAACGAAGCAACGATGATTTAAAGAGTCGACAGATACTGAACTAAGTGTTGCAGCTGCTCCATCAGATGGTCGGGATAATGATCTGTTTGTGTTTGTGTTTGTGTTTGTTTGTTTGTTTGTTTGTTTGTTTGTTTGTTTGTTTGTCGTCATGATTACAGACAAAACTTCAGGCTGATTCTCATGAAACCTGGGTTTAAAACACTGATGTGTGAGCGGTGAAAAGCATCAGGGTGTGTTCTGTTCTGTGTTAATTTAATGTCTTATTTTGATAAATTATCTGTTTAACGTCAAACTTATTCAAACACATTCAGGAGACGATTGATTCGATGCAAAGTGAGTTAGTAAATATAAAAGATCCTACAGACGTAGAGAAGAGGAAAATATCCACTTTAAATCTTTATTCTTTCATTTAATGACACTAACATCTGATAAACTGTGATCTCCTTTATTATATTAATGTGTTATTATTATTATTATTATTATTATTATTGTTATTATTATTTAAAGCTATGATGCTGTTTTCTCTCGTTATGTAACGTTTGATGTCACGTCTGTTTCTACAGAACTCTATCTGGATCAAGCTCCTTATCTCTCACACACACACACACACACACACACACACACACACACACACACACACACACACACACACACACACACACACACACACACAGAGCGTCTTTGAAGTCCTGTGTGTGTGTGTGTGTGTGTGTGTGTGTGTGTGTGTGTGTGTGTGTGTGTGTGTGTGTCTCCTGTGGTCTGAGCCATCAAAGTTTCCATTTATTGGTTCCTCTGTGACAGACTTCTTACTGTGACACAGATTCTCCCTCTCTGACACACACACACACATGAGTGTGTGTGTGTGTGTGTGTGTGTGTGTGTGTGTGTGTGTGTGTGTGTTACAGTATAACCCCTCTCGACCTTCACAGCTCTCAGACTCAGGTGACGGGCTGATGTCATTAAAGCTTTTTTATGATTGGAAATAAAAACAGATTATTAAAACGACTCGAGCCGATCCCAGCTGACATCGGGCGTGAGGCGGGGTCCACCCTGGACAGGACGCCAGTCTATCACAGGACACATAGAGACGAACAGAGACAGACAACCATTCACACATACGGGTGATTTAGAGTCATCAATGAACCGAACACCTGCACGTCTTTGGACTGTGGGAGGAAACCGGAGAACCCGGAGAAAACCCACGCACACACGGGGACAACATGCTCCACACAGAAGGGATTCAAACCAGGAACCCTCTCGCTGTGAGGCAACAGTGCTAACCACCACACCACCGTGTCGCCTTCCAGTGAAAATGCAAGCTATGATAAACGCAGCAGCGGTGAACGGGACTCCTGGCCGGGCGTTAGACGCTTCCACGCGCTCCAGCTGCAGCTCTTTGTTCCCGGTTTGTTTCCTGGAGGTCGGATCCGCAGACTCACGCTTTCCCCCGGGTTATTTAACATTCCTCGTGTTTCCTGCGTGTGTTTCGCTGTGTTCTTGGGTCCTAATCACAGCAGTTCACAGCAGTTCACAGCAGATGTCTGTGCGAACACACGAGGAACAACCCTGTTTCTGTTTCTGGGACAGAAGCTGCAGAAAGAGAACGCCTAACTTTGTTGTTCTCATCACTTGGATCCTCTCTCTGCAGAAGTGCACCTTGGTCTCCGCAGCCACTCCAGAGCTCGCTGTGCGCGGCTTAATTAGCGGGCTGGCGTTGGCGCGGAGAGCCTGGGTTGCTGCTCTCATTTCACGCTGTGTGAGAGACGCTCACAGATGTCTGGAATTCATGAAAAGCTAATTGTGTGGTGCACTTTGTTGGGCCTTTGATTCCCTGCTCGCTCACTCCTGCCTCTCTCTTTGTGCAGCTTCGCCTCGTCTCCTCCGTCCTCGTCTCCCTGTGATCAGAGAGCCAATCAGCATCGCTCTCCCTGGTTATCGGGCCGGTGTAATGGCTGTTGACACGACGGCCCGTCTGATGAGTCCTCCCTTCTTTAGGAGCTGAAATCATTTCTGCGTCTTCATAAAACAGAGAGAGTCGAGTCTGTGCAGAAGCAATCAGAGCGCTAACGATGTGTGAGGCTGAAGAAAGGGTTCGCTCTAATTAACAGGAAGGAGACGAGAGAGTGTGTGTGTGTGTGTGTGTGTGTGTGTGTGTGTGTGTGTGTGTGTGTGTGTGAGTCTGTGTGTTAGACTTACAATAAAGTTTTTCTTATCTTAGAAAATGACAAAGATTTGACAGAAAATGGCTAAAAATGGACACAAAATTACTAAAAATAGATGAAAATTACTAAAAATCAACACAAAATTACTAAAAATAGATGAAAATTACTAAAATTGGACACAAAATTACAAAAAAAATGGGCGCAAAATGACTAAATTGAGACAAAATGACAAAGATTTGACAGAAAATGACTAAAAATGGGTGCAAAGCAACTAAAAGTTGGATTAAAACGACGAAAAATGGACACAAATTTACTAAAAATAGATAAAAATCACAAAAAATTGGTGCAAAGCAACTGAAAATAAATGAAAACGACTAAAAATGGGCACAGAAATTAGAAATTATTAATTTCACAAACAGCATTTACACAGAAAACAGCAACATTTGAAGAAGAAGAACGTCTCTCATGCCCCCCCCCCCCCCCCCCTTTCTCATCACGTGTCTTAAACAGAACGTGTGATGTCACTTCCTGAATTCATGCAAATAAATGTAAATAACAAACAACACCTTACATGATGTTCAGGCGGCGGATCCATCATTATTATACTTTGATATTGGATCATAACGGCGTTTAGCAAAGCAACATGATGATAAACAACAAACAAACAAACAAACAAACAAACAAACAAACAAACAACACGTGTGAACGTCAGGACAACGAGTCCACGATGGTGATGAAGACATCACTGATTTCAGATCAGCCTCCTCACACAGATGTGACCTGATGAAGCCTTATACAGTCAGGGTACACAGACCAGGGTCCTGGTTTAACAGAGACCAGGGTCCTGGGTTTAACAAAGACCAGGGTCCTGGGTTTAACAAAGACCAGGGTCCTGGGTTTAACAAAGACCAGGGTCCTGGGTTTAACAAAGACCAGGGTCCTGGGTTTAACAAAGACCAGGGTCCTGGTTTTTATACAGACCAGGGTCCTGGGTTTAACAAAGACCAGGGTCCTGGTTTTTATACAGACCAGGGTCCTGGGTTTAACAAAGACCAGGGTCCTGGTTTTTATACAGACCAGGGTCCTGGTTTTTACACAGACCAGGGTCCTGGTTTTTACAAAGACCAGGGTCCTGGTTTTACAGAGACCAGGGTCCTGGGTTTCACAGAGACCAGGGTCCTGGGTTTCACAGAGACCAGGGTCCAGGTTTTTACAGAGACCAGGGTCCTGGGTTTCACAGAGACCAGGGTCCAGGTTTTTACAGAGACCAGGGTCCTGGGTTTCACAGAGACCAGGGTCCAGGTTTTTACAGAGACCAGGGTCCTGGGTTTCACAGAGACCAGGGTCCTGGTTTTTATAAAGACCAGGGTCCTGGTTTTTACAGAGACCAGGGTCCTGGTTTTTATACAGACCAGGGTCCTGGTTTTTATACAGACCAGGGTCCTGGTTTTTTAAAGACCAGGGTCCTGGTTTTTATACAGACCAGGGTCCTGGTTTTTATACAGACCAGGGTCCTGGTTTTTACAAAGACCACGGTCCTGGTTTTTACAAAGACCAGGGTCCTGGTTTTTATACAGACCAGGGTCCTGGTTTTTTAAAGACCAGGGTCCTGGTTTTTATACAGACCAGGGTCCTGGTTTTTATACAGACCAGGGTCCTGGTTTTTACAAAGACCAGGGTCCTGGTTTTTACAAAGACCAGGGTCCTGGTTTCACAAAGACCAGGGTCCTGGTTTTTTAAAGACAGGGTCCTGGTTTTTACACAGACCGGGGTCCTGGTTTTTACAGAGACCAGGGTCCTGGTTTTTATACAAGACCAGGGTCCTGGTTTTTACACAGACCAGGGTCCTGGTTTTAACAAAGACCAGGGTCCTGGTTTTTACACAGACCAGGGTCCTGGTTTTTATAAAGACCAGGGTCCTGGTTTTTATACAGACCAGGGTCCTGGTTTTAACAAAGACCAGGGTCCTGGTTTTTATACAGACCAGGGTCCTGGTTTTTATAAAGACCAGGGTCCTGGTTTTTATACAGACCAGGGTCCTGGTTTTAACAAAGACAGGTCCTGGTTTTTACACAGACCAGGGTCCTGGTTTTTACAGAGACCAGGGTCCTGTTTTTTACAGCGACCAGGGTCCTGGTTTTTATACAGACCAGGGTCCTGGTTTTTACAGCGACCAGGGTCCTGGTTTTACACAGACCAGGGTCCTGGTTTTTACACAGACCAGGGTCCTGGTTTTAACAAAGACCAGGGTCCTGGTTTTTACACAGACCAGGGTCCTGGTTTTTATAAAGACCAGGGTCCTGGTTTTTATACAGACCAGGGTCCTGGTTTTAACAAAGACCAGGGTCCTGGTTTTTATACAGACCAGGGTCCTGGTTTTTATAAAGACCAGGGTCCTGGTTTTTATACAGACCAGGGTCCTGGTTTTAACAAAGACCAGGGTCCTGGTTTTTACACAGACCAGGGTCCTGGTTTTTACAGAGACCAGGGTCCTGTTTTTTACAGCGACCAGGGTCCTGGTTTTTATACAGACCAGGGTCCTGGTTTTTACAGCGACCAGGGTCCTGGTTTTTATACAGACCAGGGTCCTGGTTTTTATACAGACCAGGGTCCTGGTTTTTATACAGACCAGGGTCCTGGTTTTTACAGAGACCAGGGTCCTGGTTCATGTTCATGTGTATTTATAGGACTTATAGTTTTCCACTGTGCTGCTCCGGTTCGATGCCCGCGGGCAGAGGAGTGGGCGGGAACAGGTGAGCTCACTTTAGTTACTGAAGCTTCGTCCAAACACGAACACGAGAACACGAGAGACGAGTTTCATAAGAACGTCTGATGAAACCTGAGCAGCAGCAGCAGGACGCTTCAGAGTGAACCCCAAAGATATTACATTCATATTTATATTTATATTTTATATTATTTTATATTTCTGAGCTGACATCAGGAGAAACTCCTACAGACAAACAAACACTTTCTCACAGTAAAGACACAAAACACTGTTTTATTTGCTCTGCAGCAGATTTACTTCATCTGAACCATTTTAGATTTCAAAATAAAAGTCTTATCCACTGAACTCTGCAGCGTTTTGCTCAGGTAACTCCGCCCGGCTGAAGCCTCAGAGTTTATAAGTTTATATTTATATATTATTTTATATTAGTGACCTCACTACAGGAGAAACACCTTCAGTAAACATCCACCACAAACACACACTTTCCTCACACACACTGTTTTATTTTGCTCTGGAGCAAAGTTACTAAATCTGAACCTTTTCAGATTTCAAAATAAAAGTCTTATCCACTGAACTTCTCTTTTCTTTCTCTCTGAGTTCATCTGTTTTAGTGGTTTTTGTATCTTTTCCTCTGCTGCACAAATATTTGCCTTGCCTTCGGTCTAAGACTAGTTTCCCACACACTTCAGGGCGCCCTCCCACTGTGCCTCCGTCCCGTGCCCCCTCCCACTGTTCCTCCGTGCCGTGCCCCAGCACGTGTCACGGCTAAAGTCTGGTTCCTTTGACCAGTGCGAGTGCAACCGTACCACGTCTAGGAGCGGCACGCTTGCCGTCCACGGCCCGTTTGGGAGAGGTGGGCTTTAGTAAAGCACGTTTGCACGTGTACGAGCACGAGCGTGCGCACGTGTACGAGCACGAGGCCTATGGCGGCTCTTCTGGGAGGGCGCCCTACATAATCTGCCTCACATCGGTGCAAAGACAGGTTTTCTTTTCTATGTTTTCTCTTTTGTGTCTCGCTCCTGACGGTACACACACGCACACACACACACACACACACACACACACACACACACACACACACACACACACACACACACACACACACACACACACACACAGGCCTTTGATTCGTAAATTCACGTTAAACACAAAGGGAAAATCTCCTTTACCCACATGTTGTTTCCTTTCTGAGCTTTGCCTCCACGCTGTTAGCACGTCACACGCTGTTAGCACGTCACACGCTGTTAGCGCGTCACACGCTGTTAGCACGTCACACGCTGTTAGCACGTCACACGCTGTTAGCACGTCACACGCTGTTAGCACGTCACAGGCTGTTAGCACGTCACACGCTGTTAGCACGTCACACGCTGTTAGCACGTCACACGCTGTTAGCACGTCACACGCTGTTAGCACGTCACACGCTGTTAGCACGTCACACGCTGTTAGCACGTCACACGCTGTTAGCACGTCACGCTGTTAGCACGTCACACGCTGTTAGCACGTCACACGCTGTTAGCACGTCACACGCTGTTAGCACGTCACACGCTGTTAGCACGTCACACGCTTCACTCATCTGATTGGTTGGTTTGGCCCGTGTGTTGGTGACAGACAGATGGTTCATCCAATCAGAAACCAGGATTTTAACCCCGCCCCCAAAGACCTTTAAACCAGAGTTCACATGGATCTGCTGAGACCATGAGAGCCAGGAGACTCAACCATCTGGAGTCAGGTTATGTAAACTACTGTCGCTGACCCAAGAAATACAAACATGACCTTGAAAAGCAGCAGAATACGGCGACTTTAGTGGATACATGTTCATATTTTGGATGCAGGGGGTGAATGAGTGGATGAGTGGAGGTCCTCACACTGAGTTATCGCTGATCTGAAGAACGTTTATTACACAGATATGAACATTTTTAATCTGTGTCCAATTAGAAACGGAGGATTTTCCACAGCAGCAGATCTGGAGCTGATCCGTGTTCCAGGGCGAGGAGTCGCCAAAGAACCGGCCCCAGTGGTGTTTGATACCGCTCCAATACACACCATCACTAGTGCGATTAACGCACACACACACACACACACACACACACACACACACACACACACACACACACACAGAGACAGACACACACACACACACACACACACACACACACACACACACACACACACACACACACACACACAGAGACACACACACACACACACACACACTGAGACAAGAGGCTCTGGCAGTGAGAGACGAGGCTGATGCCAGTGAATCGCTTTGAAATGTAAAAATGAGGACATGACGGGGGCGGTG
>NC_139836.1:618636-633636 GCF_963691815.1 Echiichthys vipera | reverse complement strand
GAGGACACCTGATAATAACAACATCTGCCGTCTTTAATAAGCAGCCGCCACGGCTCAGCCTCCGAGAGGCAACGTGAACTCTGCTGCACTTCACTTCATCAGTGACGAACAAGAAGAACTGGAGGAAGCAGCTGAACAGGAACATCAGTCGCAGCTGCAGCTTGATCTGTTTTCGTAGGTAGAGAAGGATTTCACCTCGTCTTGACTCAGCCGAGCGTTCCAGGCTGGGATTCCTGCAGGCGGGGAGACGTCGACTTCCACCTCCAGAGTTTGAAAAGCAAACATGAGCGTGCACAGAGACGATGTTCGGCTGCAGCATCGTCTCCTGCTCCACGCTGCACAAGCATCCACACGGCATCTGCTCCTGATCAGTGTGTGTTTGTGCACAGCGTCAGGACTTTTCTATGTACGTGACCTCGCTCCATGAATATATTCAACAACAGGAGCGATGCAGCGTTCAGAGACACTGACACACAAAGAAACTCTTATAAAGTTCTCATATAAACTCTATGAAGCTTTGTTTTAGTGTTGAATTTGATGTAAATACACGGCACACTGTGTTTCTGCCTGGAAGACGAGGAAGAGAGAGAAGAGGCGGGAGAAAGGACAGGAAGTGAAAGGTTCTCCAAAGATCATCCGTTCACAGATGGAGATGCTGAGACAATGAGAGCCACGGGACTCAATCCATGTGGAGGAGTCGGGTCAGTCTGGTTCTAACAGGAACCAAGGATCCGAACGTGGAAGTCCAGAGTCTGAACGCTTCACTGGTTTCCTGCTGACGACCCAAAGCTCCGTCCAGGAGGCTGCAGATCTCTGGGTCACAGCTCCAGGAGGCTGCAGATCTCTGGGTCACAGAGGGAACCTGCTCCAGGAGGCTGCAGATCGCTGGGTCACAGCTCCAGGAGGCTGCAGATCTCTGGGTCACAGAGGGAAACTGCTCCAGGAGGCTGCAGATCGCTGGGTCACAGCTCCAGGAGGCTGCAGGTCTCTGGGTCACAGAGGGAAACTGCTCCAGGAGGCTGCAGATCTCTGGGTCACAGCTCCAGGAGGCTGCAGATCTCTGGGTCACAGCTCCAGGAGGCTGCAGATCTCTGGGTCACAGAGGGAACCTGCTCCAGGAGGCTGCAGATCTCTGGGTCACAGCTCCAGGAGGCTGCAGATCTCTGGGTCACAGCTCCAGGAGGCTGCAGATCTCTGGGTCAGGGAGGGAAACTGCTCCAGGAGGCTGCAGATCTCTGGGTCACAGAGGGAACCTGCTCCAGGAGGCTGCAGCTCTGTGAGTCACATCAGGACTCACGCTCCGGCTGCAGACGTTCATAAACAAACACACGTCTTCATGTTCATTTGAATGTGAATGTCTGAGGCTCGCAACGTGTTATAAAGGTTTGCTTCCTGATTGTCGTGCTGCTCCACAGGTGGAGGCTGAAACTCTAAACTAAATATATTTCTTGATTATTTGTGAAAGAAAAATAAAAACATCTTTTCTTCAGATGTTGAAAAGGTTTTTGATGAGTTCGGCAGAAAAAAGGACGCCAGCCTTCAGCGTGAGTGAAGTCACGACTCGAGCAGCTGCTGTCACAAAAATTACAAAATCGCCGTGTGTAAAACGCCTCTGCACACACACACACACACGCCAGACACACACACACATACACACACACAGACACACACACACATGTGCGTGCGTGCGTGCGTGCGTGCGTGCGTGTGTGTGTGGAAGCAGAAAAAAACACAGAAACCTTTAAAACGGTTGATTTTGCAGTGAAAACATCCCCGGCTCATGTCACAGACGTGATGTTGGGCGGTTCTGACGCTGCAGAACATTTTAAAGGACTCACTCAGAACAGCTCATTTAAATATTAACACTGCAGCTGATGTATTATAGATACAGTGTTTTTGTATTATCATTAAATGAAACGTCCGTCAGACTGAACCCACTGAGACCAGACCTGCAGAGACCTGTACAGACCTGTAGAGACCTGTACGGACCTGCACAGTCCTGCAAAGACCTGTACGGACCTGCACAGACCTGCACGGTCCTGCAAAGACCTGTACGGACCTGTACAGACCTGCACAGTCCTGCAAAGACCTGTACGGACCTGCACAGACCTGCAAAGACCTGCACAGACCTATACGGACCTGCACGGACCTGCACGGACCTGCACGGACCTGCAGGGACCTGCACAGACCTGCACGGACCTGCACGGACCTGCACGGACCTGCACAGACCTGCACAGTCCTGCACAGACCTGCACAGACCTGCAAAGACCTGCACAGACCTGTCCGGACCTGCACAGAACTGCACAGACCTGCACAGTCCTGCACAGACCTGCACAGACCTGCACAGACCTGCACGGACCTGCAAAGACCTGTACGGACTTGCACAGACCTGCAAAGACCTGCACTGGCCTGCACAGACCTGCACAGACCTGCACGGACCTGCAAAGACCTGTACGGACCTGCACAGACCTGCACAGACCTGCACAGACCTGTCCGGACCTGCACAGACCTGCACAGACCTGCACAGTCCTGCACAGACCTGCACAGACCTGCACAGACCTGCACGGACCTGCAAAGACCTGTACGGACCTGCAAAGACCTGCACAGTCCTGCACAGACCTGCACAGACCTGCACAGACCTGCACGGACCTGCACAGACCTGCACGGACCTGCACAGACCTGTACAGACCTGCACGGACCTGTACAGACCTGCAGAGACCTGCACAGACGTGCACAGACCTGCACGGACCTGCACAGTCCTGAACTGACCTGCACAGACCTGCACAGACCTGTACAGACCTGCACAGACCTGCAGTGACCTGCACAGACCTGCACGGACCTGCACGGACCTGCACAGACCTGTACAGACCTGCACTGACCTGCACAGACCTGTACAGACCTGCACGGACCTGCACAGACCTGTACAGACCTGCACAGACCTGCACAGACCTGCACTGACCTGCACAGACCTGTACAGACCTGCACAGACCTGCACAGACCTGCACTGACCTGCACAGACCTGCACAGACCTGTACAGACCTGCACGGACCTGCACGGACCTGCACGGACCTGCACGGACCTGTACAGACCTGCACAGACCCTCTGAGCTCACTGTTTGCTTCTGCAGTCACATATTTACAACATGCTCGACTCCCGTGGCCCTAATTTCCCTGGGCTGGAGAGAACCCTCTACAAACCAAAACCTGTCTCAAAGTGTCCTCTAGGAACCGAAACGTGTGTTAAAGTGTCAAAGAAAGAAGCGTATCACAGCAATAATTCCTGCTTAAAGACGTTTTACGGTTCAGCAGGTAGACGCCAAAACACACACAGAACATGTTTGAGTCCTCAGACACACACAGATCAGAGGATGATGTCCTGATGCTCCATGATCGTTATTTTAAAGTTTAATGACACACTTATATAATTATTACTGTTGGAGGTGATGAGGTTATGAACGGCCTGCTGTGAGTAACCTTCATCACTTCACGTGTGCAGAAATGAGAACTCTGCAGAGACAAAGAGGGAAATCCAATTGGAGCAGGAAGAGGAACTTAAAGGGTTTTTGGGGCTGAAATCCATAAATTAGATTTAAAGTCTTGATTAAATCTGTGTGAAGCTTAAAGCACTAATATTAAAAACCATCAGCGTCATCGTGTCCCCGATCACTCAGGGGGAGCAGCTACGGCGCAGCTACGGCGCCTGCATGAAGAAAAGGGTTCTTTAGCCTCTTCAGTCTGAAATGAATGTTTTTATTCCAGTTTTTAAAGCTGTCAGATGAAATAAAGACATATGGAGACGCCCTGACAGTCTCTGCAGTTCACTGTGGCTCAGGTTTAACAGCAGAGGACAGCCAATCACACGGCTTCCCCTGCTGTTTGTCCTTTGTCTCTCCCGTCCGTGTCCAACACAATGTTGAGACACTCTGTCATAAAGGTCCGTTCGTCCCATTAACACCGGCTCCAGAGCGAGGAAGGGAATGAGTCCTGACCCCAAGTGAAGGAGTTCAAGTTCCTCAGGATCCGGTTCACGAGTGAGGGGACGATGGAGCAGCGGGGGCGGAGCTGCAGTCGCTCTACCGCACCGTTGTGATGAACAGAGAGCTGAGGAAGACAAAGCTCTGGATCTACCCTCAGTCCTGGTTCTTACCCTCACCTGTGGTCCTGAAAGCTGGGTCAGGACCCAAAGAACCAGGTCCAGGTCAGGACCCAAAGAACCAGGTCCAGGTCCAAGCGTGTGAAATGTGTTTCCTCAGGAGGGGGGCTGGAGTCTCCCTTAGAGAGAGGGGGAGAAGTTCAGCATCCGTGAGGAACTCGGAGTAGAGCCGCTGCTCCTTTGTGTTGAAAGGAGCCAGTTGAGGTGGTTCAGGATCATCTGGTAAGGATGAACCCTGGGCGTCTCCCTAGGGAGGTGTTCCAGGCACGTCCAGCTGGGAGGAGGCCTCGGGGAAGACCCAGGACCAGGTGGAGAGATTAGATCCCCACACTGGCCTGGGAACGCCTCAGGATCCCCCAGTTAGAGCTGGTTAATGTGGCCCGGGAAAGGGAAGTTTGGGGTCCCTGCTGGAGCTGCTGCGCCCGAGACCCGACCCCGGATAAGCGGATGAAGATGAGAGAGAGAGCGAGCGACAGAAAGCAGGGAACCAGAGAAACGCTGCTTCATTAAAGCGTAAACGTCTTATTCTTTGTTTGTCCGCTCCGCTGCACCAAGAGTCAGAGTAAAGAGAGAGTTTTTAGAGGCAGAAGGTAATTTACGTTTTTAAATTACAAACCCAGCCCTGCAGCTTTTCTTCTGAACCCCTCTGAAGAGTAAAGCTGAGAACACATTCATCAGCGACAGCATCCAGCGTGCAGAGCAGACAGGAGGACGTCTCCCACAGTTCTTCATTAGAGCCGTCGCTGCTGCAGGAGAGACGTCTGCAGGAGAGACACTGATAAAGACGTGTTGAGCTGCAGTCGCAGAACAACTCAACTCTTATTTACGACCGTTTAAAGAGTCTTTTAACGCGTTTTCATTCCTACTCTGTGAATTCATCTGAACTCCACAAAAACACAAGAAGACAAGACACAGAACTGAATGTTTGACTTCTATGACCCGTCGAACAAACAGAAGCTGTGCGTCCTGACTTACTCCCTGCGTGTTCCTCTTTACTCAGGACACCTGGGGCCGTTATAGATTATAAATGTATCTCTGTATATATTATATCTGGTGTTTGGACTCTGGTTGTGTGCTGGAAAACCCGACCAAAGGGCGAGATGACCGGCCAAGAATGATGAGGTAAGAGTAGGAGGACAGGATGCAAGTCACCAGCAGAAGATATTAAAAAAGGGTTGGAAAGCTGGTTAATGGTAAAGGCACACCAAAAAAGAAATATTTGCAACAAAATGCTGACGTCATGGTTGGTTTTGTTGTTGTTGTTTTCATAAAATGACCTCAGAACCGCCGTAGGCCTCGTGCTCGTACACGTGTGCACGCTCGTGCTCGTACACGTGCAAACGTGCTTTACTAAAGCCCACCTCTCCCAAACGGGCCGTGGACGGCAAGCGTGCCGCTCCTAGACGTGGACGTGGTTTTTAGTGGTTGGTGATGGCCGTCTCCATGAAGGCCGTACCTTTTTAAAAGCTCCCTGTCATCGAATCTCTCCTAAATGTTACTGCAGCAGCCACGTCAGCTCCTCCTCATTTACTCTGACGACGGTTTTATAGATTTAGGAGCTCCTTTAGCACTAAAATGCTTAGTGAATGAAACTTCTCTTAAAGGCTGCCCCTAGTGGACACTCGGAGAACTGCAGGTTTTTGGCACTTCCTGATTGGATCCACCAGGAAGTCGCTGGTGTGGGGGCGGGAACGGACCGACTCTGAGCCTTAAGATGTGTTGTGGGGACGGCCCTGACGTCCTCCTTCGCTCCCGTCGTGGTAAACTCGGCCTCTAGAGGTCGCTGCCTTAATAAAGCCGAGCCTCCACCGTGTTCCCGTCATTTATGGAGCAAAGATCCAAATGTTGCTTCTGTAAAAGTGTTGCACACAAAATCGATCTTCCGTCAGAACGGATCTCATCTGCTCATCAACTCTCTTTCAAACGACTGAAAAACCCTTAAAAACAAGAATCAAACGTCTGCATCACAGGAAAAACACGCTGTGAGGAAATCACTCGACATGAAGTGGCTGAGTCGGGCTGAGTTCTGCAGGTGTTGCCATGGAAACGTGGGTGAAAAGGATTTCATTTAGTGGCTCATTGCTTCAGTGTCTGTGTGAAGATGATTAAATCACAATAGAGGGAGTGATTAGAGTCAGCGACGCTCGGCTGCAGGATATCAATTTATTATCATCACGAATTCATCAGCGACTCTGACCACGTGTCCGTGTCCTCATCAGCACTCCGGGGTCGTCTTCGTCTGTCCAGAGTCGTCTTCGTCTGTCCAGGGTCGTCTTCATCTCTCCAGGGTCGTCTTCATCTCTCGAGGTTCGTCTTCATCTCTCCAGGGTCGTCTTCATCTCTCAGAGTCGTCTTCATCTCTCCAGGTTCGTCTTCATTTCTCCAGGTTCGTCTTCATCTCTCCAGGTTCGTCTTCATCTCTCCAGGTTCGTCTTCATCTCTCCAGGGTCGTCTTCATCTCTCCAGGTTCGTCTTCATCCCTCAGGGTCGTCTTCGTCTCTCCAGAGTCGTCTTCATCTCTCCAGGGTCGTCTTCATCTGTCCAGAGTCGTCTTCGTCTCTCCAGAGTCGTCTTCATCTCTCCAGGGTCGTCTTCATCTCTCCAGGGTCGTCTTCATCTCTCAGGGTCGTCTTCATCTCTCCGGGGTCGTCTTCATCTCTCCGAGTCGTCTTCATCTCTCCAGAGTCGTCTTCATCTCTCCAGGGTCGTCTTCATCTCTCCAGAGTCGTCTTCATCTCTCCGGGTTCGTCTTCATCTCTCCAGGTTCGTCTTCATCTCTCCAGAGTCGTCTTCATCTCTCCAGGGTTCGTCTTCATCTCTCCGGGTTCGTCTTCATCTCTCCAGGTTCGTCTTCATCTCTCCAGGTTCGTCTTCATTTCTCCGGGGTCGTCTTCATCTCTCCGGGGTCGTCTTCATCTCTCCAGAGTCGTCTTCGTCTGTCCAGAGTCGTCTTCATCTCTCCAAGTCGTCTTCATCTCTCCAGGGTAGTCTTCATCTCTCCAGGGTCGTCTTCATCTCTCAGAGTCGTCTTCATCTCTCCAGGGTAGTCTTCATCTCTCCAGGGTCGTCTTCATCTCTCAGAGTCGTCTTCATCTCTCCAGGTTCGTCTTCATCTCTCCAGGTTCGTCTTCATCTCTCCAGGTTCGTCTTCATTTCTCCAGGTTCGTCTTCATCTCTCCAGGGTCGTCTTCATCTCTCCAGGTTCGTCTTCATCTCTCCAGGTTCGTCTTCATCTCTCCAGGTTCGTCTTCATCTCTCCAGGTCGTCTTCATCTCTCCGGGTTCGTCTTCATCTCTCCAGGGTCGTCTTCATCTCTCCGGGTTCGTCTTCATCTCTCCAGGGTCGTCTTCATCTCTCCAGGTTCGTCTTCATCTCTCCAGGTCGTCTTCATCTCTCCAGGGTCGTCTTCATCTCTCCAGGGTCGTCTTCATCTCTCCAGGGTCGTCTTCATCTCTCCAGGGTCGTCTTCATCTCTCCAGGGTCGTCTTCATCTCTCCAGGTTCGTCTTCATCTCTCCAGGTTCGTCTTCATCTCTCCAGGGTCGTCTTCATCTCTCCAGGTCGTCTTCATCTCTAAGGGTCGTCTTCATCTCTCAGAGTCGTCTTCATCTCTCAGAGTCGTCTTCATCACTCCCTCTCCACCTTCTTCTTTATGTTTGAGACGTCTGGACCCGAAAAGACACCAGCAGAACTTTGATCCGATCAAACCAGGACTCAAACAACTACTCGAGTAACTCCAGTTTAACTTGATTACAAAAAATCCTCAAGTTAAAATCTCTGCCTCAATGATTCCTTTACTTCCTGTCTGCAGCGTTCTGCTTCCTGTTCAGGGATCGTCATGTGACTTAAATGTTTTCTACGTCAGGATTTGTTCTGTAAAGTTGTTTCCATGGCCACACGTCTCCCCTCAGTTTGCTTACTTCACCTGCTCAGTCTGTTTTCGTGGGGGTCGTCTTCATCTCTCCAGAGTCGTCTTCATCTCTCCAGGGTAGTCTTCATCTCTCCAGGGTCGTCTTCATCTCTCAGAGTCGTCTTCATCTCTCCAGGTTCGTCTTCATCTCTCCAGGTTCGTCTTCATCTGTCCAGGTTCGTCTTCATCTCTCCAGGTTCGTCTTCATCTCTCCAGGTTCGTCTTCATCTCTCCAGGTTCGTCTTCATTTCTCCAGGGTCGTCTTCATCTCTCCAGGGTCGTCTTCATCTCTCCAGGTTCGTCTTCATCTCTCCAGGTTCGTCTTCATCTCTCCAGGTTCGTCTTCATCTCTCCAGGTCGTCTTCATCTCTCCGGGTTCGTCTTCATCTCTCCGGGTTCGTCTTCATCTCTCCAGGGTCGTCTTCATCTCTCCAGGTTCGTCTTCATCTCTCCAGGTCGTCTTCATCTCTCCAGGGTCGTCTTCATCTCTCCAGGGTCGTCTTCATCTCTCCAGGGTCGTCTTCATCTCTCCAGGGTCGTCTTCATCTCTCCAGGTTCGTCTTCATCTCTCCAGGTTCGTCTTCATCTCTCCAGGGTCGTCTTCATCTCTCCAGGTCGTCTTCATCTCTAAGGGTCGTCTTCATCTCTCAGAGTCGTCTTCATCTCTCAGAGTCGTCTTCATCACTCCCTCTCCACCTTCTTCTTTATGTTTGAGACGTCTGGACCCGAAAAGACACCAGCAGAACTTTGATCCGATCAAACCAGGACTCAAACAACTACTCGAGTAACTCCAGTTTAACTTGATTACAAAAAATCCTCAAGTTAAAATCTCTGCCTCAATGATTCCTTTACTTCCTGTCTGCAGCGTTCTGCTTCCTGTTCAGGGATCGTCATGTGACTTAAATGTTTTCTACGTCAGGATTTGTTCTGTAAAGTTGTTTCCATGGCCACACGTCTCCCCTCAGTTTGCTTACTTCACATGCTCAGTCTGTTTTCGTGGCGTTGAGTGAAGCGCGCGTGCTGGCGTGCCTTCGTGCGTGCGTGAGGAAACTGAAACAAACGCATCCAGACATGAGGAGTGTGGACTTTTCCTCCGGAGCCGACAGGTTCTGTTCAAAGTGCTGCAGTTCTGCACTTCACTTCATTTTGCTGTCAGTCGCTGGTGACGGCAGGTAAACAGCCGACTGTCAGCGGCTGAGTGACGGACGCCGTTCACCTGCACGGGGGCGGACGGTGTTTTGGACAGAATGACACAACAGACGTGTCTCGCTTCCTAGAACCGTAAGGATGCACTCCTGCTGCACCGAGTTTTCTCCTTAAACAGAAAAATAAAACCTTCTGAACTCACGTTTGTCTCTGAACTAAGACGTTAACGGATCAACGACCTCCTAAACTTCATCAAACTGGACACAAACGTAATCTTTCACAGAGGAACGTGACGACACGGCGACTCTGAGTGCAGCGTTTACACCTCTCTCCGCGCTGTTCTTTAGACGCATACAATTATAACTAACGCCCTTTCAACAACAACCCATAGGCGATGTGTGCGTCCATCATTCAGCCCTAACGTGCGTCAGGACGGCTCGTTCACTGACGCTCTCTCAAAGCCTTTCTTCTGTCAGACGTTACTAAAACTCAAAACGAGAAGATTAAACCCGTTTCATTTCATGCCAAACACGTGTGAAGTGATCCACTCACTCATTCTCAACAGATATTGTTTTTCTGTTTCTATTCTCGATCCCCTGAAGAGGCAGAAGTCGGCGCCGCTCCGCAGGAAGGTCGGCCGCCGCGGTGCGATTGAAGAGTGCGAACACAGAGAGTGGAGCGCGGCCTCGGACTCAAGGACGACCCAGGATCCACACGAGTTAAGCAGCTGACACACACGAGTCAGGATGATGTGATTTAAACACACGGTGGGAATAAACGATGAGAGTCTGCAGCTCAACTTTTAACAGAAGAAGAAAACAGAGGAAGTGTTTGAATGCAAATGTTCTTATAATAGAGTCAATAAACGTCTGTTTCAGAGTCCTGACCTCAACTCAACTCCTCCACAACTCAAACCTGCCTTTGTTTGATCCAAATATGCACCGCAGTCTTATCATAATGTGATTTAACCTCCTCTTGGTTCTGCAGACCGGGTGTTCGAGTTCCCCTGCCCCGGGTCTGGACCCCGCCGGTCTGTTCCCATCCCCTTTTCTCTGGATCCAATCACCGAGCTGGCTTCTTTCCCCTGGCGCTCTATTGGCTGGTTAAACACGACGACGACAGAGATGCGTCGCCAACAGCTTTGTGTTTACGATTTACGTCCAACATGGCGGCCAGCGAGGCGCAGGACCCGCTCCCCGTTGTGACAAAGCTGTCGCCGCAGTTTCAAATGATTTCAGACGCAAGTTTTTCTTTGAGAACTGAGCAGAAACTTTGGATGTACCTGCTTTACTGACGACCGGTTTGGGTAAAAGTTTAATCAGTTACCAGTCGGCGTCGCTGCTGGACAAACGAGTCATCAGGAAGGTTGGTCTGACGTCCAATGGCGTGCAGTCATTTGAACTAGACCCGCCTCTCTACAGACAATGACAGCAGCCTTCACAGACCAGCGTGTAATCGCAGATTGAACCTGGTAATAACCAGACTGTTGGCTCTGGTGATGGGAGGCTTTGGCCAATCAGAGCTCAGCACAGAGAGAGGGAGCCGTCCTATTGGCTGCTCTACCAAAGCAGAGTCTCACGGTGAAGTCCTGGGTTTGAAACCCGACCTGACACCACGTCTTAATCACTACATCACATTCATGATAGAAAATGAATATGTGTCAGAATGAGATGAAGTGAAGCTGTGTGTGTGTGTGCGTGCGTGTGTGCGTGTGTGTGTGTGTGTGTGTGTGTGTGTGTGTGTGTGTGTGTGTGTGTGTGTGTGTGTGTGTGTGGGGTCTGGGGGATGAATACAGATGAGCAGCTCACTGTGATGTGGTTAGGGGGTCGTGACGAGGCTCGGCAGAGAACTAACTCACCACATAATGAGTGATCCTTATCGGATCTCACACACACGCACGCACGTGCACGCACACGCACACACACACACACATACACACACACACAGAAACCAAAGAGCATCTCAGTCGACGGTGGAAGAACAAGAAACACTGGAGTTAGCGCCTCAACCTCCAGGGCTCAGACCCAATCAGGTTCGCGGAGAGAACGAAACCTCCTCCGCGGAGTTTCCTGTCACCTAAAGGTTCATTTCTGCTCCACGTGGTTCGTGAACAGTCGGAGTTATGAAAGAAACACCATCGATCGTCCAATGAGCCTTTAGAAAAGACCAACCAATGGACCTCAGCCTGAGGATGATGTGGCGTCATGTCTGCAGGAAACAAACATCGTTATATTTTTAACTGCGTTCATCAGCAGCTCATATTAGTTCCTAATGACACATTAATGTCCACTGTCTGCTGTGTAACGCGGAGCGACAGCTGACTCAAATCGATTACAGGAAGTGACGGAGCAATCAGCGCGAACATGGAGCTGTAGAAACACAACTGTCCCCGTGTCCGAGGGGCAGAGGATGAAGAGAAACACGAGGAAGCTCCTGTTGCTTCATATAAATATGAATCCGTCTGTTCGTGCATGAACCTGCGTAAACACCGCTCTGTAACTCTCAGTGATCTTTGGACTACAGATGAGAACGTGTTGATACGACACAATATTTAAGTAAAGGACTCGAGTTATGTGAATAAACAGACGACGTGATTCAAAGTGAAACTGTCTGACCAGTTGAGGTGGTTCAGGATCATCTGGTCTGGATGAACCCTGGGCGCCTCCCTAGGGAGGTGTTCCAGGCACGTCCAGCTGGGAGGAGGCCTCGGGGAAGACCCAGGACCAGGTGCAGAGATTAGATCTCCACACTGGCCTGGGAACGCCTCAGGATCCCCCAGTTAGAGCTGGTTAATGTGGCCCGGGAAAGGGAAGTTTGGGGTCCCCTGCTGGAGCTGCTGCCCCCGAGACCTGATCCAGGATCAGAGGCTGGAGCTGCTGCCCCTGAGACCTGATCCAGGACCAGAGGCTGGAGCTGCTGCCCCTGAGACCTGATCCAGGATCAGAGGCTGGAGCTGCTGCCCCTGAGACCTGATCCAGGATCAGAGGCTGGAGCTGCTGCCCCTGAGCCCTGATCCAGGATCAGAGGCTGGAGCTGCTGCCCCTGAGACCTGATCCAGGACCAGAGGCTGGAGCTGCTGCCCCTGAGACCTGATCCAGGATCAGAGGCTAAAGCTGCTGCCCCTGAGACCTGATCCAGGATCAGAGGCTGGAGCTGCTGCCCCTGAGACCTGATCCAGGATCAGAGGCTAAAGCTGCTGCCCCTGAGACCTGATCCAGGATCAGAGGCTGAAGATGAGATGATGTTAGTACAGCAGTGGGAGACAAAAACCCAGCACATCAGAAACCGAACTCTCTATCAAAGGATTTAAACTGAGGACTGATCGTGGCACTCGTGCCCACTGTGCCACAGATCCATCTTTGTCATGGTTTGTTTTATCAACAGGAACAAAAAGACAAAATTCCTCCTCTCCTGAAACCGTCAGACGCCTGAAACACGAAACTAAATGTCAGATTTCAGAGGAAATTTGGATCAAACTGAACTTTTAAACTGATTAATTTCTGACCTCGAGGCCTCGGCAGAATTAAACACCTCACAACTTCTGATTAAAGCTTTTTTTTACATTAGTGATTAAACTTAACGTGTAAATTTCATCAAGAGGAGACTTCTGCCGCTCCGCTGCACACGTGTGATTCTGGGTCACATGCAAACCACCTGACTGTTAAATGAGACCTGATGTGACCTCATACAGCGTGTTCTCCCACTCCTGCAGCGTGTGGTTTCACAGTGGGACTCAATCACACGTCCTCACGCTTGCATCACGGGCGATCCTCACTGAATAAACTCCATTTTCAAGTTTCATTGAAATGCACTGATTTTCTTGTCCTGTGGGGAACCAAACTGAGTAAATGTGGTCCGACCCCCTGGGGAGCCGTGCTTCTGCACCCGGACCAGCGTCTCTCTCTCTCTCTCTCTTTTTTCTACGTCCCAACAGGCGCACAGGAAATGACCTCAGAACCGCCGTAGGCCTCGTGCTCGTACACGTGCGCACGCTCGTGCTCGTACACGTGCAAACGTGCTTTACTAAAGCCCACCTCTCCCAAACGGGCCGTGGACGGCAAGCGTGCCGCTCCTAGACGTGGTACGGTTGCACTCACACTGGTCAAAGGAACCAGACTTTAGCTGTGACACGTGCTGGGGCACGGGACGGAGGCACAGTGGGAGGGTGTCCTTTGAAACCAAATTGCAACGAGATTCAAACTTTGTTGATATCAAACAAGAAAAATCCACTAATTTGAGACGCTGGAACAAACAGAGATCCATGTATTTACATTGAAACGGCGTGCACAGTGGTTTTGGCTGTGCTCTGTATCTGACAGGACGTGAACGAGCACACGGCAGCTCGTGCTCGTGCGAGCGCTCTAACCTGTGACCGTTTCACTGGGATAAACGGTGAGTGCAGGAACAGCACGACTGCAGGTGCTGATAAGACGCTGCTGCCTTCATATCTGGCTCCACTCGGGATAATATTACTCAGTTTGATGGCGTTCCTCTTTTCCCTTCGCCTCTGCCCTTTTATCTTAATCCTTTACACAAGTGGGAACGAATCAGCTTTAAATATGGACGAGGCGCTCCACCTCTCTCTCTCTCTCTACCCTTTCTCTCTCTCTCCCCATTAAAGCGACACGATCCACTTTGTTCCTGGCGGAGTTCACGGCGGGTCAGGCGTTTAGCGGAGGCTCAGGGGGCGGCGTGCTCCGGTTTGCATGAGGACACAGAGGAACACACGAGGTGAGGAACTCGTGGAGCCACCAAGAGTTTCACACGTGGGACTTTGATCGTCCACTTCCTCCCGCAGGTGACGAGGACGACGGTGATGACACCAGACGTCACCCTCCTCCACAGAGCGTCTGATCCCCGAGGAGCTCGTGTCGGATCGTGACTTTGGTCCGATCCCTGTGAACAATGTGTACGACACTGAAGCGATGCCACGGCAGGAAACCAAAACATCATCAAAGGAAAGGAATAAAATATTAGATGATAGCAAGTGGAACTATCACACACACACACCACACACACACACACACACAGTCTCCCTGCGGGTCCAAGCTCGGGGCCACGCCGGGACGCAGGAAGACGTTAATGACTTAAAGTGCAGCTGAAGTCAGGGATGCGTGATGGATCTGAGTTTACAGCAGCAGCAGCTACGGTGCTGGAGCATCACTCACTTACAGCTGTGAGACGTTTCACTTTACATGGAAAAACATAATGAGAGGAGAGAGAAAGGAAAGTGTGAGCAGAACCCTGTAGCTAGCATTGGCTTAGCAGCAGCAGGACCGATGATAGAGTCGGAGAGGAAACAACGGAAGTATTCAATCGTCATGCTTCACGATGCATTCAGGTGCACCTCGATGAAACTACTCTTCACTGTAAACTGACCGTGCACGTCATGTCCTCTTGTGAGAATATATTAAACATATATATTTTCTTTTACAGTAAATGATGATGAGTCCTGACCCCAAGTGAAGGAGTTTCAAGTACCTCGGGATCTTGTTCACGAGTGAGGGGACGATGGAGCAGCGGGGGCGGAGCTGCAGTCGCTCTACCGCACCGTTGTGGCGAAAAGAGAGCTGAGGAAGACAAAGCTCTGGATCTACCCTCAGTCCTGGTTCCTACCCTCACCTGTGGTCCTGAAAGCTGGGTCAGGACCCAAAGAACCAGGTCCAGGTCAGGACCCAAAGAACCAGGTCCAGGTCAGGACCCAAAGAACCAGGTCCAGGTCAGGACCCACAGAACCAGGTCCAGGTCAGGACCCACAGAACCAGGTCCAGGTCAGGACCCAAAGAACCAGGT
>NC_139836.1:601136-613636 GCF_963691815.1 Echiichthys vipera | reverse complement strand
GTTCTGATCCCTGTTCTGATCCGTGTTCTGATCCGTGTTCTGATCCGCCTGCTGACCAACAGCTGAGGGAGTTCATATCATTGTTATTGGAGCTTGCTAACGTGGGCATATGTCCGTCTTTATTGATGTTCTGCTCGGTGCTGTTCACCGTTTACTCGTCTCAGGCCGCTTTGCTTTCACCTCACTGATGACCCGACTACCTGCAGGTACGGGTCGAGAATACGTTTTTCAAAGTCACTTCAGTGGGAAAAACTAAACTAGTGAAAGTATTGGGCGGCTGTGGCTTGGTGGCCCTCCCTCTGTTCGAGAGATTGGTGGTTCGATCCCCATCTCCCCCCGGTCCACATGTCGAAGTGTCCTTGGGTAAGACACTGAACCCTGAATTGCTCCCCGTGCTGCTCATGGGTGTGTAAATGTGGTGTGAATGGTTAGATCAGATTAGATGGTCTGTAGATGTCCACTGCATCAGTGTGAATGTCTGTGTGAACGGGTGAATGTGACAAACACTGTGAAAGCGACTTGAGAAGTCAGAAGACTAGAAAGGAGCTAAATAAGTACAAGTCCATTTATCATTCGGCCACGAGGGAAAGTTTACTGCACTAATAGAGTGAATCAGTCAGGCAGGAACTAAAAACACACTATATACACACACAGACACACACACACACACACACACACACACAGACACAGACACACACACACACACACACACACACAGACATAGACACAGACACAGACACACACACAGACAAACAGACACACACACACACACACACACACAGACACACACACACACACACACACACACACACACACACACACACACACACACACACACGCTTCATTGAGAACTAATTTCCCCCTTTGGTTATTAAAGTCTTTCTGATTCTGATCAGGATCACCGTCAGTGCTCGTACACGTGCATCCGTGCTTTACTAAAGCCCACCTGTCTCAGCCATGGCTGGCGTGCGTGCGTGCGTGCGTGCGTGCGTGCGTGCGTGCGTGCGTGCGTGCGTGCGTGCGTGCGTGCTGGCGTGCGTGCGTGCGTGCGTGCTGTGCCTGGGCACAGGGCCGTTGGACTCACACTGGTCAAACTAACTTGATTTTAGCCTGGGGCACAGTCCAAACGCACAGTGTGAGTGCGTCCTCACTCAACCTCATGAATGTGTGAAACAACATCAGCTCCTGGTGGCTGCAGCTCTCACCTGCAGCTCTCACCTGCAGCTCTCACCTGCAGCTCTCACCTGCAGCTCTCACCTGCAGCTCTCACCTGCACAGGGACAGATGGCTGCAGCTCTCACCTGCAGCTCTCACCTGCACAGAGAAAGATGGCTGCAGCTCTCACCTGCACAGGTAAAGATGGCTGCAGCTCTCACCTGCAGCTCTCACCTGCACAGGGAAAGATGGCTGCAGCTCTCACCTGTTCAGGGAAAGATGGCTGCTGCTCTCACCTGCACAGGGAAAGATGGCTGCAGCTCTCACCTGTTCAGGGAAAGATGGCTGCAGCTCTCACCTGCACAGAGAAAGATGGCTGCAGCTCTCACCTGCACAGAGAAAGATGGCTGCAGCTCTCACCTGCACAGGGAAAGATGGCTGCAGCTCTCACCTGCACAGAGAAAGATGGCTGCAGCTCACACCTGCACAGGGAAAGATGGCTGCAGCTCTCACCTGCACAGGGAAAGATGGCTGCAGCTCTCACCTGCACAGGGAAAGATGGCTGCAGCTCTCACCTGCACAGGGACAGATGGCTGCAGCTCTCACCTGTGCAGGTAAAGATGGCTGCAGCTCACACCTGCACAGGGAAAGATGGCTGCAGCTCTCACCTGCACAGGGACAGATGGCTGCAGCTCTCACCTGCACAGGGACAGATGGCTGCAGCTCTCACCTGCACAGGTAAAGATGGCTGCAGCTCTCACCTGCGCAGGGAAAGATGGCTGCAGCTCTCACCTGCACAGAGAAAGATGGCTGCAGCTCTCACCTGTGTAGGGAAAGATGGCTGCAGCTCTCACCTGCAGCTCTCACCTGCACAGGTAAAGATGGCTGCAGCTCTCACCTGTGCAGGGACAGATGGCTGCAGCTCTCACCTGCACAGGTAAAGATGGCTGCAGCTCTCACCTGCGCAGGGAAAGATGGCTGCAGCTCTCACCTGCACAGAGAAAGATGGCTGCAGCTCTCACCTGCACAGGGAAAGATGGCTGCAGCTCTCACCTGTGTAGGGAAAGATGGCTGCAGCTCTCACCTGCAGCTCTCACCTGCACAGGGACAGATGGCTGCAGCTCTCACCTGCACAGGGACAGATGGCTGCAGCTCTCACCTGTGCAGGGAAAGATGGCTGCTGCTCTCACCTGCACAGGGAAAGATGGCTGCAGCTCTCACCTGTGCAGGGAAAGATGGCTGCAGCTCTCACCTGCAGCTCTCACCTGTGCAGGGAAAGATGGCTGCAGCTCTCACCTGTGCAGGGAAAGATGGCTGCAGCTCTCACCTGTGCAGGGAAAGATGGCTGCAGCTCTCACCTGTGCAGGGAAAGATGGCTGCAGCTCTCACCTGTGCAGGAAAGATGGCTGCAGCTCTCACCTGTGCAGGGACAGATGGCTGCAGCTCTCACCTGTGCAGGGAAAGATGGCTGCAGCTCTCACCTGCGCAGGAAAGATGGCTGCAGCTCTCACCTGTGCAGGGAAAGATGGCTGCAGCTCTCACCTGCACAGGTAAAGATGGCTGCAGCTCTCACCTGCACAGGGACAGATGGCTGCAGCTCACACCTGCACAGGGAAAGATGGCTGCAGCTCTCACCTGCGCAGGGAAAGATGGCTGCAGCTCTCACCTGCACAGGGACAGATGGCTGCAGCTCTCACCTGTGCAGGGAAAGATGGCTGCAGCTCTCACCTGCAGCTCTCACCTGTGCAGGGACAGATGGCTGCAGCTCTCACCTGCACAGGGAAAGACGGCTGCACAGAGACAAAGTAAGTCACGGTAAAAACCTGGATGCTGCTCTCAGTCTGAACACGTCTCAGAGCTGCAGGAGCTGCGGTTCACGACAGGGAGCCGGGTGTTCAGGATCTTTTACCTTCAGTCAGATTTGTGATCGTCTCGACTGACACCAGCCCGCTGAGCTCTGCCTCTCGCTGTTCTGAGCTCTGTTTGTTCTCACGATCGAGACCAAAAGAAACCTAAGAGGCGGATCAGTTGGATTGATCTTAATCAGCTGATCTTTGTGTCCTTCTTCCTCCTGAATGCTCCTTTTCCTTCTGAGAGTCTGCCTCTTCTGTGGCTCGCCTCTTCACATCCCTCATTCAGGTCTCGTCCGAGGGCGCGTGTGTGTCTGTGTGTGTGCCTGATAACCTGTCTGAGGTGCTATTGAGGTTAATGAGGGGAGACAGCATCAGGCTCCAGATCCCTTTAATAAACCCTGTCAGCTCCACGCGCACGCTGCATGCCAATGAGACCTCCAAATGAATCGCTGCGTCTGTCGAGGAGGAGGGGGATAAAGGAAATGAGGCCCGGTATCAAAAGGATCCGTGAAGGACCTGAAAAAAGCCCTTTGATGAGTTCCAGAGCTGCAGGTCGTCGTCAGCGACACGCCGCGAATTTAATCACATCAGAAGAATATTTCATATTTACTCTGGACACATTCAACACTTAACCGTCTCCTTTAGAGACTAAACTTAACCGTCTCCTTTAGAGACTAAACTTAACCGTCTCCTTTAGAGACTAAACTTAACCGTCTCCTTTAGAGACTAAACTTAACCGTCTCCTTTAGAGACTAAACTTAACCGTCTCCTTTAGAGACTAAACTTAACCGTCACCTTTAGAGACTAAACTTAACCGTCACCTTTAGTGACTAAACTTAACCGTCACCTTTAGAGACTAAACTTAACCGTCTCCTTTAGAGACTAAACTTAACCGTCTCCTTTAGTGACTAAACTTAACCGTCTCCTTTAGTGACTAAACTTAACCGTCTCCTTTAGAGACTAAACTTAACCGTCTCCTTTAGTGACTAAACTTAACCGTCTCCTTTAGTGTCTAAACTTAACCGTCTCCTTTAGTGACTAAACTTAACCGTCTCCTTTAGAGACTAAACTTAACCGTCTCCTTTAGTGACTAAACTTAACCGTCTCCTTTAGAGACTAAACTTAACCGTCTCCTTTAGTGACTAAACTTAACCGTCTCCTTTAGAGACTAAACTTAACCGTCTCCTTTAGTGACTAAACTTAACCGTCTCCTTTAGTGACTTAACTTAACCGTCTCCTTTAGTGACTAAACTTAACCGTCTCCTTTAGTGACTAAACTTAACCGTCTCCTTTAGTGACTAAACTTAACGGTCTCCTGAACACGGAGAGAGGACGTATGAAGACCTCTTCACTCGTGCTGAAGGTTTCGCGTGAGCACTCAAACCTCCGCTGAGTGAAACAGGGACGTCTCCGTCTGCACAGCGGTGCTGTTGTCAGACAAAGTACCGGAGTGATGTTGCTGCTGCTGTCATCACGCCCGGGCACAGAGGCAGACGCTGCTGAAGCTTCCACAGGCTCAGAGCGAGAGCTGAGGGGGAACACACACACGTCAGAACCAGGACTGGTCCCAGCGCGCTGGTGTCACAGCGAGCAGAGCGCTGCGGGAAATCACAGCCGACACAATGCTAACTTAATAAAGAGGCGCACACAGGAGGAGAGGAACAAAGCAGCGCACACACACACACACACACACACGCACGCACGCACGCACGCACGCACGCACGCACGCACGCACGCACGCACGCACACACACACACACAGTGTCTGATAACGTGTTCAGTCAGAGGAGAAATCTGGTCTGGACCTGGATCATCAAACCCATGTTGGGTCCAGATCATCTGGTCCGGTCTGAACCTGATGAACTCTCCGCAGCCTCATCAGAACCGCCCCAAACCAGTTAGAGTGGTCCTCTGTCATAGAGATGTTGTTCTAATGAGGTGTTCCAGGCACGTCCAGCTGGGAGGAGGCCACACACACACACGTGTCTGCAGTCTGTCGCTCTGCACTTGACAGTATTTCATATCGATGGCGTCCCTCCAGTGCGAGCGTCATTGCAGCGACCTTGTCAGTTAGAGACGCAGCTGTCAGCTAATCTATATCTGTAATTAAGGATCAGAGCAGGTGATTACCTGTCTGCGATCAATAACACAGTCAGTCACATCCGCCTTACCTCAGGCAGCTCACACACACACACACACAAACGCGCACACACACACACACACACACAGTTCCACTCATGATGTGCTTTTAAAATGAAAAAGGAACCTATTTCAGACGTGTGACCGAGCATAATGCCTTCATCATGTTCCATTTTATTTAATAAACAGAGGATTTTCCCCGCGGGCTGCTGGCTCAGACCAACTCTCATTAGAGCCTCTTCATGTAGGATGTCAATTATTAATCCTCTCATTTATGAGCGTCCATTAGGATGCACGCTCCAGCGCTCACCGGAGAGGCCGCGGACGGCTCTGTGAATACATTTCAGAGAACAAACGCTGCTCCATAAAGGGCACTTCTGCCCCTCGTTGCGCGCTGCTGAGAAATAAGATGGGATGTTTTGAAGACGGCCCACTTCCTCATTGATGGCGACCTATTGCGATGCAAAGGAGCACAGACGCAGAGGAATCACAGAAGAAGAAGGAGTCATGAAGGAGGCCTTTTGCTCCTCTCGCTGCGCGGAGGCCAGAGCAAACGCAGCGGCTCCCTGATGGGTTTTAATGAAGGTGGAGGAGGTGGAGGAGGTGGAGGAGGTGGAACAGCAGCAGAGCACAGAGCGCCCTGTGAGACACACACACACACACACACACACACACACACACTGTTTACTGAGGGAGGAGGATATCTGCAGCTGACAGCCTGAGGCTCTGGGATTCACCGCGTTCTTATTTATTAAGAGAGAAAATGACAGAAGAATAATTCCTCAGAGCCGCGTCGATGCTGCCAAAAAGTGAGAAAGTGAAATGAAAGAATCTCTCTGTAGCATGTTTCACACACAGCAGCTTTAAAACCACTGTTCTGAAGACGCAACTGATTCAACGTCCACAGCGTCAACCTTTAATTATTACAAGCAGGACATTAAAGGATAGATGTTATGTTCATTGTGTTGTTATGGATGTGATCGGTTAGCCGTCACATACATGAACACGCATCTACTGCGTATGGACGCCACGGCTGCAGATCGACATCAGAAGTGAGAAATGACTTTAAAGTGGATTTGTTTCAGGGTTAAATGGCGTGGTGCTGGATTAGCTCAGACCCTCTGACACCAGGACCACCATCTGAAACAGTATCAAGGCGCCCTCCCACTGTGCCTCCGTCCCGTGCCCCAGCACGTGTCACGGCTAAAGTCTGGTTCCTTTGACCAGTGTGAGTGCAACCGTACCGCTTCTAGGAGCAGCACGCTTGCCGTCCACGGCCCGTTTGGGAGAGGTGGGCTTTAGTAAAGCACGTTTGCACGTGTACGAGCACGAGCGTGCGCACGTGTACGAGCACGAGGCCTACGGCGGTTCTGAGGTCATTTCCTGTGCGCCTGTTGGGACGTAGAAAAAAGAAGGAGGGACCATGCGCGGACATTTCAAACAATGCCGGTGAAAGGTTCACGTTGGTGTGATGCGGAGGTGGAGTGTTTACTGCAGATTTGGTCGATGAAAAGATTCAAAAACAGTCGACAAGACGCACAAAAACTCCGAGGTCTACGGAAAGATCTGGAAACAAAGCCACGCATCGCCATGATGTCATCAATGCGTGTGACGTGTTACGGCGTGATGACGTATAGGCAGCAAGAAGCATTCTCCGAGGCCCAGGTAGTGTGAGTACAAACGGGCCTGGAGGGGGGGACAAGGACCCTAAAGCACGGGGCACGGGACGCACGCACAGTGGGAGGGCGCCCTCAGAGGCATTTGTGGTTCTGAGAGACGACGTGATCTGTAATATTTTCACTGAGCTGATGAAGTTAAATAAGTGTGACACTCTCATACGACAGATGCCAGGCAACAAACTTAATAAAAGCTCTGAGAAGAAGTGTGTGTGTCAGGCGTTTACCCACAGCGCAGACTGATTTTAGAGCGATAGATTTATTAAAGTCATTTCAGATCTTAACGTACGGCTGGTGTCTGTTCCTGCAGCTCAAACATTCAGATGCTTTTATATCAGCGGGGACCGCAACACAGTGGATTAGTCACACACACACACACGCACACGCACACGCACACGCACACACACACACACACACACAGTGGATAAGTGCGTCTTGTCGACTGTTTTTGAATCTTTTCATCGACCAAATCTGCAGTAAACACTCCACCTCCGCATCACACCAACGTGAACCTTTCACCGCCATTGTTTGAAATGTCCGCGCATGGTCCCTCCTTCTTTTTTCTACGTCCCAACAGGCGCACAGGAAATGACCTCAGAACCGCCGTAGGCCTCGTGCTCGTACACGTGCGCACGCTCGTGCTCGTACACGTGCAAACGTGCTTTACTAAAGCCCACCTCTCCCAAACGGGCCGTGGACGGCAAGCGTGCCGCTCCTAAACGTGGTACGGTTGCACTCACACTGGTCAAAGGAACCAGACTTTAGCTGTGACACGTGCTGGGGCACGGGACGGAAGCATAGTGGAAGGGCGCGTTAAAGGTGACGGAAGTCTGCACAGATCCGCTAGGGCGTCATTGAGCCCAGAAAAAAAAAGAGTTGTTTGAGGTGAACAGACGACGGCAGAAGTGAAGTGAAGTAAAGACGATACTTTATTCTGGTCATTTTCTCAACGCAACACACAAGTCCATGGTGACTGACTCAGTGGAGATGGTGGTGAAGTCCACCTGGTGACTGACTCAGTGAAGGTAGTATTGAAGTCCACCTGGTGACTGACTCAGTGGAGGTGGTGGTGAAGTCCACCTGGTGAATGACTCAGTGGAGGTGGTGGTGAAGTCCACCTGGTGACTGACTCAGTGGAGGTAGTGGTGAAGTCCACCTGGTGACTGACTCAGTGGAGATGGTGGTGAAGTCCACCTGGTGACTGACTCAGTGGAGGCGGTGGTGAAGTCCACCTGGTGACTGACTCAGTGGAGGTGGTGGTGAAGTCCACCTGGTGACTGACTCAGTGGAGGTGGTGGTGAAGTCCACTTGGTGACTGACTCAGTGAGGGTGGTGGTGAAGTCCACCTGGTGACTGACTCAGTGAAGGTGGTGGTGAAGTCCACCTGGTGACTGACTCAGTGGAGGTGGTGGTGAAGTCCACCTGGTGACTGACTCAGTGAAGGCAGTGGTGAAGTCCACCTGGTGACTGACTCAGTGAAGGCGGTGGTGAAGTCCACCTGGTGACTGACTTAGTGAAGGTGGTGGTGAAGTCCACCTGGTGACTGACTCAGTGGAGGTGGTGGTGAAGTCCACCTGGTGACTGACTCAGTGAAGGTGGTGGTGAAGTCCACCTGGTGACTGACTCAGTGGAGGTGGTGGTGAAGTCCACCTGGTGACTGACTCAGTGAAGGCAGTGGTGAAGTCCACCTGGTGACTGACTCAGTGAAGGCGGTGGTGAAGTCCACCTGGTGACTGACTTAGTGAAGGTGGTGGTGAAGTCCACCTGGTGACGGACTCAGTGAAGGTGGTGGTGAAGTCCACCTGGTGACTGACTCAGTAAAGGTAGTGGTGAAGTCCACCTGGTGACTGACTCAGTGAAGGTGGTGGTGAAGTCCACCTGGTGACTGACTCAGTGGAGGTGGTGGTGAAGTCCAGAAACACGTAGTAACACAGGTTGCTGAGGACTCTGTGTTAGTGTGTGATTTTAATTATAGATGTAAAACAACGTCTTCCCTGAGACTTCAAAACCGTAGCTTCACTCAGAGGTGGAGTCCTGCTGTGGACGGACGGCTTTAACTCTTTGATGTCCTCTTTGATATCTTTCCTTCTGTTGCGTTGAGTTCTCAGAATATTCCCGTCACGTTTGGATCGTTTGTGTTCTGGAGCCGACGGCAGCGGCGGTTCTTTCCCTCATCAACCACGAGAGGAACAAACGCTGCTGCAGAAACAGCTCCATCACCATGACGAGTGTTGAAACGGTGCAGCTCCGTCTGCACGACCACGACAAACTACTTTACAAACGCTGGTTTCTGATGGAGCTCTGATGGATGGAGTCTGGGTCTGTCCGCGTGGAACACATCAGACCTGAACCAGAGTCGGACTTCAGTCCTGCTGGGGGACTTTAACCGCCTCCACGTACGAATCTCTGCCTGGAGGTGCTTTTGTTTCTTCCTTCTCGCACCAAAGCTCTGGATCTACCCTCAGTCCTGGTTCCTACCCTCACCTGTGGTCCTGAAAGCTGGGTCAGGACCACAGAACCAGGTCCAGGTCAGGACCCACAGAACCAGGTCCAGGTCAGGACCCAAAGAACCAGGTCCAGGTCAGGACCCAGAGAACCAGGTCCAGGTCAGGACCCAAAGAACCAGGTCCAGGTCAGGACCCAAAGAACCAGGTCCAGGTCAGGACCCAGAGAACCAGGTCCAGGTCAGGACCCAAAGAACCAGGTCCAGGTCAGGACCCAAAGAACCAGGTCCAGGTCAGGACCCAGAGAACCAGGTCCAGGTCAGGACCCAAAGAACCAGGTCCAGGTCAGGACCCAAAGAACCAGGTCCAGGTCAGGACCCAAAGAACCAGGTCCAGGTCAGGACCCAAAGAACCAGGTCCAGGTCCAAGCGTGTGAAGTGTGTTTCCTCAGGAGGGGGTCTGGAGTCTCCCTTAGAGAGAGGGGGAGAAGTTCAGCATCCGTGAGGAACTCGGAGTAGAGCCGCTGCTCCTTTGTGTTGAAAGGAGCCAGTTGAGGTGGTTCAGGATCATCTGGTCTGGATGAACCCTGGGCGCCTCCCTAGGGAGGTGTTCCAGGCACGTCCAGCTGGGAGGAGGCCTCGGGGAAGACCCAGGACCAGGTGGAGAGATTAGATCTCCACACTGGCCTGGGAACGCCTCAGGATCCCCCAGTTAGAGCTGGTTAATGTGGCCCGGGAAAGGGAAGCTTGGGGTCCCTGCTGGAGCTGCTGCCCCTGAGACCTGATCCAGGATCAGAGGCTGGAGCTGCTGCCCCTGAGACCTGATCCAGGATCAGAGGCTGGAGCTGCTGCCCCTGAGACCTGATCCAGGACCAGAGGCTTGAGCTGCTGCCCCTGAGACCTGATCCAGGACCAGAGGCTGGAGCTGCTGCCCCTGAGACCTGATCCAGGATCAGAGGCTGGAGCTGCTGCCCCTGAGACCTGATCCAGGATCAGAGGCTGGAGCTGCTGCCCCTGAGACCTGATCCAGGATCAAAGGCTGGAGCTGCTGCCCCTGAGACCTGATCCAGGATCAGAGGCTGAAGATGAGATGAGACTCTTATGTTGACGTGTTTCTCTTCATCTGTGTCTCTCTGTTTCTGCGTGATGTCGTCTGAACCTTTATCTTGAGTCTTCATCTTTAAATCTCATCACAGTTTCTGTCTCTGGTTTTTCCTCAGAGGGAAAGTTTCACAGTGGAAACCTCCACATCAGCCTCTTGTTTGTGTCTGTTCTGCAGGAGATAAGCCAATAAGACACCAGCGTTATTGAGTCTGCAGAGGGGCTCCGCGCTCCGAGCCGCGCTCCGAGCCGCGCTCCGAGCCGCGCTCCGAGCCGCGCTCCGAGCCGCGCTCCGAGCCGCGCTCCGAGCCGCGCTCCGAGCCGCGCTCCGAGCCGCGCTCCGAGCCGCGCTCCGAGCCGCGCTCTGACGTGTCGTCGTCGGAGACTTTCCTTGTTTCCATCGTGACTCTCGAGTTCCCGGTTCAGAGCGGAGGAACAGAAACAGCTTCAAGTTCCTGCTTTAATTCTTTTTAAACGCACTTTAAACGCATTTCTCCTTTAGTGTCTAAACTTAATCGTTATGGTAGCGGTTACTCGTACTCACTCTCCGTTGGTCACGCCTCCAGCTCACAGCTGATTGGTCGGCTTGTTTATTTATGATGATGACATCATAAAACAGCCCTGGTGTGTGTGTGTGTGTGTCTGTGTCAGTGTGTGTGTGTGTGTGTGTGTGTGTGTGTGTGTGTGTGTGTGTGTGTGTGATCTCCCATTAACGGTGTTCTTATTGATGAATCCTTCAGTCATGTGGAACGCCGTTTACCCACAGTGCCACTGGCTTCAGGGGCGCCATGGCAACGCGGTAAATAGGATAAATTACATCACAGCTACCTGCCATCACACAGATGGAGGGGGGGGGGGGGGTTGGAGAGCAGATAGACAACCCTCGCAACCAGCAACGCTATTGGCTGCTACCATGGCAACACAACGGGACAGGAAGTCATCGTCAAACCCGGCATTTTAAATGAAAAGCAAAACTTTCTTTCCGTTCCCCTCAGACCCCCCGTCCCCCCCCCCCCCCCCCCCGCTCGTGTCAGTGCAGCAGGACGTCACGCCGGTGCACAGGGACAGTAGCTGTCAGAGGGACGTCCTGTGCCGACACCGACAGCCTCCGGAAACGTCCCGTCTCCATGAAAGTGGAGACGCGACCGCAGCCGCTCATAGCTGCCAAACGGGCCGCTCGCTGATTCGAGCCCCGCCGCAGATCAGCTCCAAACAGTTCCCAAAGCGCTGCTAATGGGATCCTGGGTAATATTATACCAGACTACAGGTGGATATCGAACCTGCGTGTGTCAGTGTGTGTGTGTGTGTGTGTGTGTGTGTGTCTGTCAGTGAGTGTGTCAGTGTGTGTGTGTGTGTGTGTGTGTGTGTGTGTGTGTGTGTGTGTGTGTGTACTGGAAGCGCGGAGACAGTGTCGCAGGTGGAGCCTGTTGGTTCCCATCAGAGCTGCAGTTTCCTGGTTCTGCTTAAATAAGTGTAAATATCTTTGTTCATGTCGAGGCGAACACAACAGGGAGGCACCAAACACACCGCAGGTTCCAGACTGTACGCTGCTCCGTGAGTGGACGCAGAGACGCAGGGACGCAGGGACGCAGGGACGCAGGGACGCAGAGACGCAGAGACGCAGGGACGCAGGGACGCAGAGACGCAGAGACGCAGGGACGCAGAGACGCAGAGACGCAGAGACGCAGGGACGCAGGGACGCAGAGACGCAGGGACGCAGGGACGCAGGGACGCAGGGACGCAGAGACGCAGAGACGCAGGGACGCAGAGACGCAGAGACGCAGGGACGCAGGGACGCAGGGACGCAGGGACGCAGGGACGCAGGGACGCAGAGACGCAGGGACGCAGAGACGCAGGGACGCAGGGACGCAGGGACGCAGAGACGCAGAGACGCAGGGACGCAGGGACGCAGAGACGCAGGGACGCAGGGACGCAGGGACGCAGAGACGCAGAGACGCAGAGACGCAGGGACGCAGAGACGCAGAGACGCAGGGACGCAGAGACGCAGAGACGCAGAGACGCAGGGACGCAGGGAGGCAGGGAGGCAGGGACGCAGAGAGGCAGGGACGCAGAGACGCAGGGACGCAGAGACGCAGAGACGCAGGGACGCAGGGACGCAGAGACGCAGAGACGC
>NC_139836.1:528636-596136 GCF_963691815.1 Echiichthys vipera | reverse complement strand
CTGCAGCTTTAGAAACGACACGGCGTCACAGAGACACCGAGCTTTAGATGACGTCCAGAGGAGGAGGAGGAGGAGAAGCAGACGTCAAAAGGAAGCAAAAGCTCAACTATCGAACCGTTGGAGGTCAACCTGAGACTTTTAAGGTCATTGAAAGTGTTTTTGACGCATCAAAATAATTCTGACAGAAGCGAGAAAGTAAAAAAAGAGTAAAACACATGAGTTGAATTGTTTTATTGTTACTGAAGCAGTTACATCATTTATGCTGTGTCACCATTGTGTCTTTGTCTGTGTTTTTGTCTGTGTCTTTGTCGACGCGTGGGAGAAAGCAAATGTTCGATTCCTTGTGCATATGAAGACTTGACAATAAAGCTGACTTTGACTTTGACTGTGATGAATTGTGGCATTTGTCGCTATTGTCAGTGATACTGGGAAACGTGTGACGATGGAGTTTTGGAATAATGCACTAAAACAAAACTTTAAACTGTGAAAGTGTGAGACGAGCGCAGCCTGAGCTAGGGTCAGTTTTCTGAAGAGCAGCGTCCCACCAGTCATCATCACAACAGGAGATATTATATGTATATATACATATATAAAAGAGACATTTGACGTAAATCTTCCTCTGAGTGTTTGAGTATGAACGACCCGGACGTGTGGTCCAGCGGAGCGCGGAGTCACGAGTCGACGGCCGCGTTAAAAACAGTCAATAAAACACGATGAAGTCATAAACGTGCACATGAAATATGAGGCTGAGGCAGAACGAGCGGCGAGGACATAAAGACGAGTGGGTGTCGGACTTGGATCGATCGGCTGGCTTCGTCCTCTCGCTGCTGCTTTAAAGAGCAAATGAAAGCGTTTCTTCCAACAGTCGAACCAAAGAGGGAGCGGCGCTGGACCCAGATGGAGCCTCGGGTCGGGGGATGCTCTCAGGAGCAGGTGGTGGTCGAGGCTGGAGGAGGGCGTTCGGTGCTGGGGTGATTAAATATTGTACTGCAGCCTAATGCGGCCTGGACGAGCTGCTCGGCCTCGCAGCGGCAGCAGGAACTCGCTGTGTCCACTCAGACATTAACTGGATCCCATCTGCCGTCAACCAGAGCAGGCAGCCAATCACGGAGCAGCCTGGTCTCAACCCAAATGAATAACATGAAACACTCGTTTGACCCGTTTCTCCTCTCAGAGTCACTGAGGACGGACGGTCTTTGAGTCTGTCACATGATCTGTGTCTTATGTTTGACGCCAGGAGCTCAGATCTGTGACTGAGCAGGCGGAACACCTGTTATTATTATCACTTATTACTCACACGACATTATCAGTCACCTCACACACACACACACACACACACACACACGTATGCAAAGTGCAATTTTGGTTTTAGCGTGCGGACAAGAGGAGCTGGGGATCAAACCCGTGACCAGTTGAGGACGCAGGAGACTCACTGTGGTCCTGTCCCTGGTGTTCTAATGGTAAGGTTCGTTCCCACCCGTTGGTAAATACGGATAAGGACGCGTTTGCGTCTGGTCACGGAGCTCGTCTCCTCCGTCAGTGGCTCTGTTGCCTCGGAGTTTACGAACCCGGAGTGATCCGGACGCAACGGAGCAGAACCACCGGAAACCGAGGCGGTAACGAGTCGGTCCAAACATTCGGCAAAATCGACAAGAAGAAAATGAAGGGAAGCATCGGAGACTTTACACTGTGAACATTAAACCAGCACGAGAACGGGTTAGCTGTTAGCTGCTGTTAGCTGCTTTTAGCTGCTGCTGTCAGCTGCTGCTGTTAGCTGCTGTCAGCTGCTGCTGTTAGCTGCTGTCAGCTGCTGCTGTTAGCTGCTGCTGTTAGCTGCTGCTGTTAGCTGCTGTTAGCTGCTGCTGTTAGCTGCTGCTGTTAGCTGCTGCTGTTAGCTGCTGTTAGCTGCTGCTGTTAGCTGCTGTTAGCTGCTGGTGTGTTTGGCTGCGGAGCTAACAGCTGTTAGCCGGGCGCTGCTGCGTTCGGCCTGAGGCTGGTTTCGTTCAGTCTTCCATGCAGCCTCAGGTGCTGGTGCTTATCTGCCGATCTTGTTGACTTGATTTAGTGACTTGGTAATTTTTCACTGAGCGTTGGGCTAACAGAGCTAACAGCTAACAGAGCTATCAGAGCTAACCACACAGCGGTAGCACCAGGTAGTCCAGGTGTCAGAGGTGGAATCTGAAAATTTCTGCTAATAATATTTTTTCTGCATGCGGCAAAAAGTGCGTCTAATCATATCTGTGATGTTTATTCTAAAACTCGGTGCGTTTCATTACGTTCTGAGCATTTCCAGCTCGTTTTAACAGAACTGTGGTCGTAGATGATCTGGGTATTGAACAGCCGGCTCTGCCTCCTCAGCCACAGCTGTCTCGCTGCGTCTCGCCACGTGGTCGGATATTTAACACCTGCTCCGTGTCGAAGCGCTCTGAAACGTCTTTGAGGCTCTGCCCGGGACACGGGGACGACGAGCGGCGGCCGACAGAGCGACGGGCTGATCAAACGGGCGCTAACTGCTGCAGACGTTGAGCAGCAGGGTCACGTGAGGACGAGCGCGGAGAGCTGACACTTCCTTTGAACATTTCAGATGTGATTACGCCCACGGATCTTTATGGTCATCAACTCAGAGAGGAAAGATTATTCAGAATAATGATACAAGCCACGTCAGGAGAGTTTTAAACGCCGTTGGTTTACACGTTTGATGTTCGTCTGACACTACCGGGGATTTAACTTCCACTCTTTATTTACTAAATATTAAAAACATGCTCTGTTCTGATTAATGCCTTTGTGAATACTCTGTTCTGATTGGCTGGAGTTCATCCCGTAGAGCTGCATTAACCCCTGATATATGAGCTGTGTTCACTCACTATTCCCTATAAAGCATAGGTGTCAAAGTCAATGATGATCTTGGCCCCGGGATGATGTTTGATGAGTATTAGAACCGTCCCGCACGCCACAGCCGCCTAGTGGTGATTTTCACGCACCAAAACTACATCACCCACAATGCAACGGTAGCCCGCGAACTCACTACAGCACTGCAAGTTCATTATTCATCAGCATTCAGGGCAGATGTCAACGTTCAGAAACGACCAAACCAGACACTGGAGTTTTCTAACACATGGTCAGTGTGTGTGTCAGGTGTGTGTGTGACAGGTGTGTGTGTGTCAGGTGTGTGTGTGTCAGGTGTGTGTGTGACAGCATCATGTAAACACACAGAGCTGTAAACCTGTGATCAGTGCAGGGGAAACCTTTTTCCTCCCCGTGTTTGTGGAAGAAAACATGATTGAGTAAGTGAATAACAGGACAAGGTCACTCACAGTGTTCTGGGAACATCCTCTGTTTAGAGAATAACATAACTGTATTTGGACGTGATGACGTCTGGACACAGAGTAGACCCCACTGATGCTAAATGAATGGGTGTGTATGGGAAAGACCCGATGGGGCGTGTAAACGTCGTCAGCACATGAACCTCAGTATAAGACAGGAAGTTCTGTTCAGAGACACTTGGAACTCTGTGATATAATAATGATGATGCATTGTTCTATCATAACTTGGTGACCCCGACGTGATGCGGCTGCAGCCTTCCTCAGAGCGGCACCTGAGGTGTGATGACGCGTCGCTCTTTATCAGGAGGCCACCCCCCCTGCCGCCCGCTGGTCTCTGGGGGGTTGAGTCCGAGGTGTGTGACAGGATGTAGTTCCCTTCGTCCAGCGTCCTGATTTCGCTCGCGTCCTTCCTCCAGCGTGACCCCTCCCTCGGTTGGGCCTGTTGCAGTGGTCCGTGACGGCTCATTTGGCGTTTTCTCTTCCTGCTGAGCCTTTTATTGATCGGGTGAGTCGTCCGGCTCTTTCTTTATCACCTTCTGTTTGATGTTCTGTCTTTCTTTTATTAAAGGACCTGCCAAGGTAAAGACCTTTTCCCCGAGCTCACATGTCGTTCATGAAGAATTTCAAACATACGTCAGAACCACAATCTCATCTCATCCTCAACACAAAGGAGCAGCGGCTCTACTCCGAGTTCCTCACGGATGCTGAACTTCTCCCCCTCTCTCTAAGGGAGACTCCAGACCCCCTCCTGAGGAAACACAGTTCACACGCTTGGACCTGGACCTGGTTCTTTGGGTCCTGACCTGGACCTGGTTCTGTGGGTCCTGACCTGGACCTGGTTCTGTGGGTCCTGACCTGGACCTGGTTCTTTGGGTCCTGACCTGGACCTGGTTCTGTGGGTCCTGACCTGGACCTGGTTCTGTGGGTCCTGACCTGGACCTGGTTCTTTGGGTCCTGACCTGGACCTGGTTCCTTGGGTCCTGACCTGGACCTGGTTCTTTGGGTCCTGACCCAGCTTTCAGGACCACAGGTGAGGGTAGGAACCAGGACTGAGGGTAGATCCAGAGCTTCGCCTTCCTCAGCTCTCTGTTCATCACAACGGTGCGGTAGAGCGACTGCAGCTCCGCCCCCGCTGCTCCGATTCTTAGGCCAAACTCACGCTCCATCCAGTCCCCCCCCCCCCCCCCGGCTCATGTTGAATAAGTTCTTACTGGCCTGGGAACGCCTCAGGATCCCCCAGTTAGAGCTGGTTAATGTGGCCCGGGAAAGGGAAGTTTGGGGTCCCTGCTGGAGCTGCTGCCCCTGAGACCTGATCCAGGATCAGAGGCTGGAGCTGCTGCCCCTGAGACCTGATCCAAGATCAGAGGCTGGAGCTGCTGCCCCCGAGACCTGATCCAGGATCAGAGGCTGGAGCTGCTGCCCCTGAGACCTGATCCAGGATCAGAGGCTGGAGCTGCTGCCCCTGAGACCTGATCCAGGACCAGAGGCTGGAGCTGCTGCCTCTGAGACCTGATCCAGGACCAGAGGCTGGAGCTGCTGCCCCTGAGACCTGATCCAGGATCAGAGGCTGGAGTTGCTGCCCCTGAGACCTGATCCAGGATCAGGGGCTGGAGCTGCTGCCCCTGAGACCTGATCCAGTATCAGAGGCTGGAGCTGCTGCCCCTGAGACCTGATCCAGGACCAGAGGCTGGAGCTTCTGCCCCTGAGACCTGATCCAGGAACAGAGGCTGGAGCTGCTGCCCCTGAGACCTGATCCAGGATCAGAGGCTGGAGCGGCTGCCCCTGAGACCTGATCCAGGACCAGAGGCTGGAGCTGCTGCCCCTGAGACCTGATCCAGGATCAGAGGCTGGAGCTTCTGCCCCTGAGACCTGATCCAGGACCAGAGGCTGGAGCTGCTGCCCCTGAGACCTGATCCAGGATCAGAGGCTGGAGCTGCTGCCCCTGAGACCTGATCCAGGACCAGAGGCTGGAGCTGCTGCCCCTGAGACCTGATCCAGGATCAGAGGCTGGAGCTGCTGCCCCTGAGACCTGATCCAGGATCAGAGGCTGGAGCTGCTGCCCCTGAGACCTGATCCAGGATCAGAGGCTGGAGCTGCTGCCCCTGAGACCTGATCCAGGATCAGAGGCTGGAGCTGCTGCCCCTGAGACCTGATCCAGGATCAGAGGCTGGAGCTGCTGCCCCTGAGACCTGATCCAGGATCAGAGGCTGGAGCTGCTGCCCCTGAGACCTGATCCAGGATCAGAGGCTGGAGCTGCTTCCCCTGAGACCTGATCCAGGATCAGAGGCTGGAGCTGCTGCCCCTGAGACCTGATCCAGTATCAGAGGCTGGAGCTGCTGCCCCTGAGACCTGATCCAGGATCAGAGGCTGGAGCTGCTGCCCCTGAGACCTGATCCAGGATGGTTCCAAAGCTGCGGCTCAAACTCTCAGTAACAGAGACCAGCGTCCGGACTCGTGTCTCTGTGTCTGTGACTCCTCAGCTTCCTGTTTCAGCCTCGTTCCTGTGACAGAGGCCGACACACAGAGGGTCCGTGTCAGCAAACACTGACACTGGAATGACAGCGACATGAACACGCAGTCCTCGGGGGGACGTCTGAGGGTAAATGTCGAACGGCTTCTATTTCTGTGCGCCCTGCACAGGAAACCTCACGGGGCCGGGGGAAAGGTGCACGCTGCAGCGCAAAGTGAGCTCCTCTGTGTTCATCCAGGACTCTCGGGCAGAGACGGGCCGGCACACGGGGCAGAGCGCTGACAGACCGGCGAGTTGTTCGAGGCTCTGATGTCTTCACCTGAGTCGACTCTGACCCCGGACGACTCACACGAAAAACTGTGTTCCCTTCCACAACCAGAGAAATCTACCTGGAGGCCCCGGCGCACGCTCCAGAGGTGACAGGGTGGACCTCGTGACCTCGCCTGTCATCTTCCCTCGCCTTTGTTGTCGCTCTCAGTCGCATGAGGATAAACCAGAGCTGCGTCAGGTGGAGGCGAGGGCACCTGACTCCTCTTCCCTTTATCTGCACTGTGATGAAGCTGCGATCAGAGAGGACGCCGTTTCCTCCTGCTCCGACACAGCGTGCAGCTGAGCCCGTGGATACAGACAGCAGAGACAGAAGCTCCGCTGGTACGAGGCTCTTTCCATCGGCCTGGTGACGTAACACGAGAGAGGGAAGGTCGTTGTCATGGAGAACAACGTGTTCGACAACCTGCAGCTCACGAAGACCGTCAGCACGTTTAGAGAGTCTGCTTTAGTGGTCTAAACTTAACGGTCTCCTTTAGTCGTCTAAACTTAACCGTCTCCTTTAGTGGTCTAAAGTTGTGGTTCGGTCACGCAGCAGTCGCCACTTCCCCGCGTTTCACAGAAACTCAGATTTCCTGGTTTCAAAGACGAGTCTTGACAAACACAAAGGTTCCAGCGGCGCCGGCGCTCCGGCCCTTTAAGTCTCCACTGTTTGCACTGAATAACACAATCATCAGAACCAGGACCGGAGCGCCCGGCGACCAAAGAGCGGCGTGCGCCCCGAGCACAGAGGAACGCCTCGTCACCTGAACGTCAGCGCTCCTTTCATCCCAGAGCGCGTCTGAGCCGAGCAGCGCTGACATTTGCTGCGTCTGATCTGAGCGCTGCACGCCGGCTCTCGTGCGTTTGAAGCCGCAGCCTCTCCGTGTGCGGCGATGGGAGCTTTGATCCTCGCTGTTCTGACCTCAGCTGACATTCAGACTGATGTGCTTCACTCAGCACCGGTCACCGTCCACGGGCCGTGGCTCAGAACAGTGCAGGGGGGGTGAAGACCACGGCTGCAGCCGATGGTTCTGATGAAACCGGATTTCTGCTGCTGCTGCGTTTTTCATTAAAGGATCCACAAGGTGACATCACTAAAGTTCTGTGTGTTCACGTTGATTTGGATCAAACCAAAGTTGGTGATTGTTGGAAAAGGCTGATTTAGGTTTGATTCAGTGTCCGTCCAGTTTGAATCAAGCTTGTTTTGATCAATTACTAAAAAAAGGAGCAAAATGACTTAAAATAGAAGCAAAATGACAAATATTTGACGCAAAATGACTGAAAATAGACACATGATGACTAAAAATATATGCAAAATGACTAAAAATGGACAAAAAATGACAACAAATGGGAGGCAAAATGACTATAGTTGATGCAAAATGACTCAAATTGATGCAAGATGACATAAAATTGGCGTAAAATGACAAATATTTGACAAAGAAATACTAAAAAAGTCCTGGATCAGTCCTGGTGACCTCCGTCACCAGGACTGATCCACACCTCCGTCACCAGGACTGTCCCAGGACGTGTCCCAGGACTGTTCCAGGACGTTTCCGGGACCTTTCCAGGACTGTTCCAGGATCTGAAGCATCCTCCCGTTCCCTCGTGTGCAGTGCAGCTCCCTTTGAAGATGCTCATCATCAACACACGCCCTTAATCACCGCGTGTCCCCGCTCCATCACAACTCTCCCGGCGGCTAATTAACCAAACTCCGACGCGAGGCAGCGGGGACGCGTGTCCATATGGACGCTCACGGAGGAATACACGCCGCTGTGACAAGAGGCTGACGTGGACGCATCACAGAGACGTGCACACGCAGATCAAACACACTTAAGGGAACCGATCGTGGGCTTGTTTTGGAGACGATCTCATCTCAACGCAGCTAAAACTGTGATTTACCAACGGAGGGGACGCCGTGACAGCGGGACAAGCAGGAGGCGGGGTTAGAGGACGTCATGACAGCTTATTTCTGCTGTCAGGCCGAGCACGGGGCACGGGACGGACGCACAGTGGGAGGGCGCCCTCAATGACCCTTTCACATTGCACATAAACTTGATCAAATTAAGAGTGTACGGTATGAACGGGGCCGATGGGAAGAATGTTACAGTCTGGATTTTGACTCTACGGTGAAACAGCAGCTCTGACGTAACCAAACACTGACGCAGAGCCGACCCACGGGGGACTATTTCCTGGCGCTTTGAGCAGAAGCCTCTGTGACAAAGTCCTCCCTGGCCGTAGTGACTGACTGCTGTTCTCTGTCCCGACTCAGCACAACGATCTCAGTGTCTCAAACACCGGCGTGCTCGGAGAACTGCTCCACGTTCCTCTTCGCATGCTTCTGCGTCGCTCCTCTCATCCCATCATCATTGTGCATATGTAGCTGATAAGAACCAGCCTCTCTGGTGCGATGTTAAACCAAACTGTTGGAGCTGGAACTATGTTAATAACAAACGGGTCTGGGGCCTGAGGCGAGCGCGTCCCCAGAAGAACCCGTGTGTGTTTTAATGAGGCTGGTTCCCACGGTGACGCCGTAATCTCCCATCTGGGTCTGAAGGACTAAAACAGGCCGAATCAGAGTTTGATGAATAGCTGTGACTGCGTCTCCTTAACTCTGCACGACTCCCTCTCGCTGTTGTCTCAGCCTTCTTTACACGACCGCGGTGATTCATCGGTCTTCACCCAGAGTTTCCCTCCTCAGGCTCCTGCTGCTGAAGCAGAGCAGGGACAGGACGGGAGATCTGCCTCCAGGGTCTGAGGTCAGGGTCTGAGGTCAGGGTCAGGGTCAGAGGTTGTCCAGCTTTAGAGTCATATCAGCGCTGGAATCTCTTATTTTACCACGACACACACACCAGCTCAGGGATGGAAGGAGTCCGCAGACGCTAAAACAACAACAAAAGGAGACGGTTAAGTTTAGTCACTAAAGAAGTTGCGGGACCCAAACTCCTGGGTTCTGGACCCTCCTCCCTAACGGACGCCTTATACTTGGTCCCCTGGTTTGAACCCACACTAACTGTTGTGCGTTATCTTTGGTGGTGACACGTGTGCTCCGTTTAAGGGGAAGTCCTTCGGTCGAGCACATCGACGCCACGCCAAAGTCCCCCTCACGACTCCGTGCTGCTCGTGCTGCAGTCGTTCCCTCACTCACTTTGTTTCATGGTTAGTCTCCGTTCATCGCCGCACACACTCCGATTCTCCAGCTCCAAATTAAAAACCTCGACTGTCTTTGAGAATATCACTGAAGCTGTTTCCAGACACGCAGCTGTGATCACTCACGCTCATGAGCCGAGCTTTAATATCAGGAAACGACTGGTGACGCGTCTGCGGGGGCACGGAGGCAGCTCCAGAACCTGTTTACCGGTCAGACGTTGGGGGGGGGGGGGGGGGTGTAATTACCAGAGGACACGTCGCACCAAAGCACAGCGATGATGAGGGATTATGAGCTGCAGGATGAAAAACGCTGCTTAAACTGCACCAGAGTCTCTTTTCTTATCATGAAGATTATAACATAACATTTTCATCAGGCGCCCGACGGCTCCGCAGGGGCGGGGGTGAGATGAGGACGCACGTTTGGACAGACACACAGGAAATGTCCTCCAAGAGACGTTTACCATGTTTCTATGTGGACTCCAGTCTAAAACAGGGGGGTCAAACTCAGGCCCGTGGGCCAAATCTGGCCCCTAAGATCATATCCAGGTTCTGTGAGAGCTGACCCGTGAGTATAAAACACACACACGTCTACTTTCCTGTTCACACATGAGCATCCATGCTACCAGTCTCTGCAGACACACTGAATCCACCCCTCCCCAAAAACGCCCCAAAGAAAGATGGAGGACAGGAGCTTCAGCAGATGATCTGTGTGTGAAGGTAACTGATGACTCTAAATCACCCGTAGGTGTGAATGGTTGTCTGTCTCTGTTCGTCTCTATGTGTCCTGTGATAGACTGGCGTCCTGTCCAGGGTGTACCCGCCTCACGCCCCCCGATGTCAGCTGGGATCGGCTCCAGCCCCCGACAGGGACAAGAGGCTGAAGATGAATGAATGAATGGATGAGTTTGCACGTTTGCAGACAGAATGACAGTAACCAGATGTGCGTGTAAATAAGATACCATCAGTAGATGTTGACACATAATTAAGCAAACATCAACACTCGAGGTTTAGAGAGCGAGGAGGAAGACGTGACTGAGACAGAACGAATGTTTCTCCACAGCAGAGAGAGAAAGAAAGTGCACTGGAAGGATGTTAGCGCTGGTGTTTATCTGACTGGAGCCAAACGTGATCAGAGCTTCCCCTCCTCTTCCTCCCGTCTCTGTTATCGGTGTTTGATGCAGGTAATTGTAGCGCGGGGCGGCTCGCCGACATGAGATGATCTGGTGAGCGAGCACCCAGGGAAATATACCATGACCCTGAACGATACACAGAGATGGAGCAAACAGGAGTGCAGAGGTAAAGACACGCGACGGGAAAACTCAGACTGAAGGAGAGGAGAGGAGGGGAGATTTAAAGGTCTGATCGATGCCGTTACACTTCAGCCGTGAGTCACAGGCCGTCACCAACACGCAGCCTGGTCTGCTTGTGTGAGCGTTCATTGTTTCAGACGCATTCTGATTAAACTGTGAATTTATGAAGCGTTGGTTTCGCAAATCTTGGGCCTCTGCAGAGCTTCAGGGCGCCCTCCCACTGTGCCTCTGTCCCGTGCCCCAGCACGTGTCACGGCTAAAGTCTGGTTCCTTTGACCAGTGTGAGTGCAACCGTACCACGTCTAGGAGCGGCACGCTTGCCGTCCACGGCCCGTTTGGGAGAGGTGGGCTTTAGTAAAGCACGTTTGCACGTGTACGAGCTCGAGCGTGCGCACGTTTACGAGCACGAGGCCTACGGCGGTTCTGAGGTCATTTCCTGTGCGCCTGTTGGGACGTAGAAAAAAGAAGGAGGGACCATGCGCGGACATTTCAAACAATGGCGGTGAAAGGTTCACGTTGGTGTGATGCGGAGGTGGAGTGTTTACTGCAGATTTGGTCGATGAAAAGATTCAAAAACAGTCGACAAGACGCACAAAAACTCCGAGGTCTACGGAAAGATCTGGAAACAAAGCCACGCATCGCCATGACGTCATCAATGCGTGTGACGTGTTACGGCGTGATGACGTATAGGCAGCAAGAAGCATTCTCCGAGGCCCAGGTAGTGTGAGCACAAACGGGCCTGGAGGGGGGGACATGGACCCTAAAGCACGGGGCACGGGACGGAGGCACAGTGGGAGGGCGCCCTTAATAGCCCCTTTTACGTTACACACAATCATTTGATCAAATTAAGAGTGTACGGTATGAACGAGATCGATAAGAATGTGTGCTACAGCCTGGATTTTGACTCTACGGTGAAACAGCTGCTCTGACGTAACCAAACGATGCACGCAGAGCCGACGCACCAGGGACCATTTCCTGGCCATTTGAGCAGAAGCCTCTGTGACAAAGTCCTCCCTGGCCGTAGTGACGGACTGCTGTTCTCTGTCCCGACTCAGCACAACGCTCTCAGGGGGTCAAACACCGGCGTGCTTGGAGAATCGCTCTACGTTCTTCTTCGCATGCTTCTGCATCGCTCCTCTCAGCCTGTTGTTGTTGTAATCATTTCAGTCTGGTTAAATCACCACCACAAAGTCTGTGATTCAGAATTTATATAGAAATGTAAAGATAAAAGAATAAACCGTGATATGATACCGTTACCGTCTATGCTCCACGTTGTACCCTGTCGAAAGCTTCAGCTCAAAACAGCACGACTGTTACGACACGCCAATAAGAACAATGTCATCAAAGAGAGTTTATCCCCAAATACCCTGAGGGGGGACTCGTGTCGGTCGCCTGTGTCTACATTCTCATGACCATCGGCGAGGGTCGGGACGTAGACGGACCGCTAAATCAAGAGCTTTGCCGTCCGGTCCGACGCCTGCATCACTGCTGACTCTGCACCGCTCCGGCTGTCCATCTCACAGCGCGCTCCGTTTTACCCTCACGTGTAAATCACGACCCTGAGACACTTGAACTCTTTAGCTCGAGGCCGTAACTCAAGCCCAGGCCCAAGGACGCAATCCACCACTTCCTGGCAGAACCGCGGCTTCAGATGTGGAAGCGAGGGTGAGTAAGTGTCACTAAACACACTTCAGATGTGTTCAGAGCTGCAAATGCAAACGGCCTTTGCAAGGTCGATCTCTCTTTGTTTCTTTGGAGTGGGGAGGTGATTTCCTCCTCTTACAGTTTGTCCTCGTGAGGACGTTTGTTCCTCATGAGTTCAGGAACGACACACGCACCTTTCTCTGGCGTTAGGCTGCTGAGGAGAGCGCCGCCCCACGTGTGACATGACTCAACTATGTCGGAGCAGCAGAGATAGAAAATAAAAAGGATGAGTCAACATTTGCTCGGCGTGCTTCACTTTTGTGGCCTTGAAAGCAAAGATTTCCTGGTTGGTTTGGTTCAGTGTGGGCGGGCGCACGGCGGTCTGCAGCGGGACGTGTCTGCTTGTTTCTGTTGTGTAAAGATGTGTGTGCAAGGCTTCAGTGTGGTATGTAAATTCCTCTGTGTGTAGCTGCAGGCGCTGTGTTTTACAGACGCCACCATTATCTGACCGGCCCCTCAAACGTCCTTCAGAGGTGACAACACACCCGCTGCTCCCGACTCAGCACAAATCAAATCTGTGCCTTTTTCTTGTGTTTGGAGTTTGATAATGATGCTTTTTAAACATCTGGTCAACAACAACCTCCGCACTTTACATTATTCACGAGGAGTTTGAGATCAGTAATATCTGCACACTCCACCCACGCATCAGACACGGCCTCATCAGTATTCCTGAACACGACCCACACTCCCCTACAGCTGGACATCAGAGGAGCAGGACTGTAATCTGTGATGTTTGTCTGAACTTTCACTTCGCTGTGAGCTCGATATTAAAGCGGCGCCTTCACTGCTGAGCCAAAACACGCACAACAGTCCGTAGGAAATCAGTCTGGGCTGATCCTTTCTGCAGGGTCACGGACACAGGATATACGGTCCGAGTGCAACGAATGGGCGATGATAAGGAGACGGGAGAGGAAGATGGTTTTGGTTTTCAAAATTTCACTATTTCAGGGACAAACCAGGTGATTTTCACCTCAAACACAATGAAATTAAACCATTAAACAGCAATAAACAGATATTAAAAATGAATGCTCAGCTCCCCATCGCTGCTCACAGCCCACAGCACCTCCTCAACAGCCCACAGCACCTCCTCAACAGCCCACAGCACCTCCCCAACAGCCCACAGCACCTCCTCAACAGCCCACATGTGTCTGAAGGCCTGCACATCATCCATCATGGTGTAACAGGTGTGTTCCACCCTCAGTCTGGCTTTCACCAGTCCTGCCAGAACAGGCACCAGCTCCACACAGCCAGCGTCCTGGACCCGGTTCCTGCAGGTCAGCCAGCGTCCTGGACCCGGTTCCTGCGGGTCAGCCAGACGGCCGACTCAGCAGCACCGCACACAAAGTTCAGCAGGAGGTGCACAGCCTTCTTCTGGACGCTGTACTCCTCCCCGAAACCCTCCAGCCAACTTTTTAAAAGCTGGAACAAGGCTGAGAGACGAGGACATTCAATGAACAAGTGTTTTAAAGTCTCAGCTCCAGAACAGAACCCACATCCCTCCCCCAGCTCCGGATCAAGGTGCGCTCTGTACCTGTTTGTAGCTATCGCCCCGTGCACAACCCTCCACTAGAGGTCAGCTGTCCGCTTTTCAACGGGCAACTCGTGCAGGCAACGCCAACTGCCTTTCAGGGAAGAGTCCGGACCAAAGAACTCAGTCCACCTCGACTCCTTTACTCCTTCCACGGAGACACGGGAGAGGAAGATGAGAAAAGAGCGAGGAAGAAGATTTCCTTTTTGGGGTTTTGAAGGTTTCCTGCTGCTAATGAAAGTGGTGAGACTGAAGCAAACAGTCGATGAAACCACAACAACAAGCGTCTCGCTCACGTCTCCAGTGTTCAGCTCAATGAGACGACGTGCAGCCGTTCCCAGGAACTCCATGTCCTCTCTGCAGGTGCATGGTGACTTCCATGATCTGTATATTCACAGAGTTAAAGTGGTGGTTTAAGTGTTGTTGAGCTCCACACATTGAGATGTCTGTTCAAACTGGTTCGGTCGAGGGGTTAAAGGCTGCGAGCACTCGTGGGAAAGGAGAGATGACGTCCTCAACATGTAACTAACTTTAACTTTCAAAATGGATCAAGACGACGTTAGGAAGACAAGCGATCTAGTTAGTGTAGGTATGTGAGTGTGTGAGTGTGTGTAGGTGTGAGTGTGTTAGTGTGTGAGTGTGTTGTGTGTGTAGGTGTGTTAGTGTGTGAGTGTGTTGTGTGTGTAGGTGTGTGTGTGTGTGTGTGTGTGTGTGTGTGTGTGAGTGTGTGTTTGTGTGCGTGTGTAGGTGTGTAGGCGTGTGTGTGTGTGTAGGTGTGAGTGCGTAGGTGTGAAGGTGTGGGTGTGTACGTCTTTTTGCATATCTGCATGTGTGTGTGTTTGTGTGAGTGTGTGTAGGTATGAGTGTGTAAGTGTTTGTGTGTGTGTGTGTGTGTGTGTGTAGGTGTGGGGGTGGGAGGTTTGAGTTTTCATGGCGTGTCTTTGTTGTTCATGTGTTGTTCTGCTTTTATTTCCTTTGTGCTGCTGAAAGAATGAAAAGTGTCTCATAAACAAAGCGTCTTGATTGGATGAAGCTTGGCCCTGAATACGCAGATGATCCACAATCACCTGTATATCGCTGTGATGTCATATCTCTCGCTGTGATGTCATATATCGCTGTGATGTCATATCTCGCTGTGATGTCATATCTCTCGCTGTGATGTCATAGCTCGCTGTGATGTCATATCTCTCGCTGTGATGTCATATCTTCGCTGTGATGTCATATCTCTCGCTGTGATGTCATGTATCGCTGTGATGTCATATCTCGCTGTGATGTCATATCTCGCTGTGATGTCATATCTCTCGCTGTGATGTCATGTATCGCTGTGATGTCATATCTCGCTGTGATGTCATATCTCTCGCTGTGATGTTATATATCGCTGTGATGTCATATCTCTCGCTGTGATGTCATATCTCTGTGATGTCATATCTCGCTGTGATGTCATATCTCTCGCTGTGATGTCATATCTCTCACTGTGATGTCATATCTCTCGCTGTGATGTTATATATCGCTGTGATGTCATGTATCGCTGTGATGTCATATCTCGCTGTGATGTCATAAATCTCGCTGTGATGTCATATCTCTCGCTGTGATGTCATATCTCTCGCTGTGATGTCATATCTCTCGCTGTGATGTCATATCTCTGCCTCTAACCTGCCTCCACCTCTCAGACCCTCGACTTCCTTCAGCCGTTGACAGCTTCAGCTCTTCGTCTCTCCCCCTCTCTGCTGCTCCGCGGCCCTCACATCGCTGCCTGCGTGTGTGTGTTTCCTCTTTATTGCCCACAGTTGCAGTTAATTGCTTTCTAACTGCAGAGACGGAGACAACACGTCGTCCCAGAGCGAGCACACGAACTGTGCACCCTCGTTATTTGCTCCCGTGCTTATTTTTCCCGATAACGTGTTTGTACTCTGAGGTTTGTGTTCGTGCACGTCGGCACTTAGATAACGCGTTGCCTTCTCAGCTCTCTGGTGAATAAACATTAAATGAATAAAGTAATGCTCTTGTTTTTATGGCGTATTGTGCTCTCAAAGTTTGCATTTGGAAACTTTTGATTTGGTTTGCAGCCAAAGTTGTTAGGAAGGTTCCGGCGGCTCGTTTTGCATGAACGCATTATCAAAGCAGCCACATTGAACGACTTTGTTTTTACAGTTAAAACAATTACGAGACAGAAGTCGACGACACAAACGCCTCTCTTAAGTAAAATGTCAATTAGCAAGTTAGCTAATGTGTTAGCCGTTAGCTCCCCAGCTGCAGCAGTTTGCCAACTCTCACATCACAAGCAAACATTGATATTTGATGAGCACTTTACTCTGGTGCCCCGCGTCCTCATCAACAACTGCTGCTGCCTCCCAGACTCAGCAGACGCCATAAAACAGCAGATAGAGAAGAGCTGCTGGGGAAACGGTTTCTAACAGTGCAGTCATTTTGTGAAATGGCACAACGGGAACATTGTCCTCCGTGTTTGTGGAGATCGGGTTCTGTGATGTCTTTTTAAACGCTCTTTAAGCTTCACACAGATGCAGATGCTGCGTCCGTCCCACACAATATTACACGCACGTGTTTGGACGACTGTTTATCTGCACTTGTGTGTGTGTGTGTGTGTGTGTGTGTGTGTGTGTGTGTGTGTGTGTGTGTGTGTGTGTGTGGGTGGGTTGTCTCTGAACGCCTCGGAGAGTGCGCTCGTGTGCTCGAAGGGTGCGCTAACCTTTTCAGAGCTACACTGTCTCGGTGGGTTTCTAATTGTCCCTCGTCTTTATAAAGCACTTGACCTTCTCTGCTCCGTCTTAATGATTTGCTGCTACAGCGACGGCCGGCTCGTTTAGGAACATCATGTTGGGGGGGGGACGAGGGGCGGAGGCGAGGGACGGACAGAAAGAGTAAGTTGCCAATTTGCTGCCGCTCAAACAGCCACTTCATTTAGAGACAAAGAGACGTTCAATTTGTGGCAGTGAGAGAAAATATGTTTAGAAAAGTGAACATCAGCAGGGAGGAGATGAGGCTTCCTGCAGCACCTGGAAGCTTCTGGATCATCCACCCAAACACGTGGAGTCTGGGGACTTCGTCCTGTCGTACGTGACTTTCAGAGTCAACTATGTGCTGGAGAGACTATCATAGATATTAAAGTGCTTCTCCTTCAGTCAGAGTGTTATTTGACCCCATCATCAGTCGGTCTTTGTGTCAGGGAAGTGTAAATCTTCTGACAGCTCCTCCCACAGCTCAGCTGACGTTATCCAGTAGCATCTGATCCTGCAGGTGAGACTTCTGACCTGGTATCAGAGACATCTATCAGCGCCGTACGCTCCATCTTCAGTCCCATGCTGCCGCTGCTCTAATTGACTTCCATAGGGGAGGGAGATTGGACAACCAATAACAAATCATCAAATCCATAAAGAATTGGATCAGCATTGGCATCAATAACATCTTACTAACCCGAGGTGGTTTATTTTACCCAGGGATGTGTCAGAGTGCAGGGCACGCCCTGGGAAAGCCCTCTGATACTAAAAAGCCTCGGAGAGATTTAGGAGGCTCTGGAGGTGATGCATCACTCTGCATTGGTTTCGATTGTCGGGCGATCAGCGTAAAGGCGAAGCTTCTGTCTCCAAGTGAGAAAAACAGAAAAAGGTTGCAGTTTGAATGAACTAGTTGACATTCAGACAGTTTCATCTTCACTTCAAGATGCGACCGTTATTAAAGTGTACGTCGTTCAAGAATTATGAAGGAAACAAAGAGTTTGTTAATCTGACTCTACTGGTTCCCAGTGTCTTCAAGCACGTGCAAAGACGTGTGAACACAGATGTGTGTTCTCCTGGTTCCTGCTCCGTGTGTGAACACAGACGTGCGTTCTCCTGGTTCCTGCTCCGTGTGTGAACACAGACGTGTGTTCTCCTGGTTCCTGCTCCGTGTGTGAACACAGACGTGTGTTCTCCTGGTTCCTGCTCCGTGTGTGAACACAGACGTGCGTTCTCCTGGTTCCTGCTCCGTGTGTGAACACAGACGTGTGTTCTCCTGGTTCCTGCTCCGTGTGTGAACACAGACGTGTGTTCTCCTGGTTCCTGCTCCGTGTGTGAACACAGACGTGTGTTCTCCTGGTTCCTGCTCCGTGTGTGAACACAGACGTGTGTTCTCCTGGTTCCTGCTCCGTGTGTGAACACAGACGTGTGTTCTCCTGGTTCCTGCTCCGTGTGTGAACACAGACGTGTGTTCTCCTGGTTCTCCTCGTCTCTGTCCTCGTGTTTTCTTGCTCCTTCACGTTGAACGGACTTTGATCCAAACTTCCTCTAGAGGGCGTCGCTCACATTTCAAAAGTTCCTCCAGTAAAGTTTGACCCCAACAAAGATGGAGGCGATGGAGGAGAGAAGCGTCCTGAGTCAAAATGGCGGCAGCGTTGTAGACGGCGGTGGTCTGTGAGACACTAAAGACGTCCCAGAGTGTGGACGGAGAATTCCACACGTTGGTTTGACAGATGAGACAAAGTGACGACCGACGTCTCTGTCAGTGTTTCAGGACGTCCGTCGGGGCTTCGATGACTCGCTCGCTCCTGATGTTCACGCCACTTCTTTGTGTGCGGTGCTCGACACTGCCCCCACGATTTCAGGTGGTACTGCAGCGTTTGCTCCGTATCTGTACGCATTCGTCAGGAGCTAACCAGAGCAGGAAGGAGCTAACCAGAGCAGGAAGGAGCTAACCGGAGCAGGGAGGAGCTAACCAGAGCAGGGAGGAGCTAACCAGAGCAGGGAGGAGCTAACCAGAGCAGGGAGGAGCTAACCAGAGCAGGGAGGAGCTAACGAGAGCAGGGAGGAGCTAACCAGAGCAGGGAGGAGCTAACCAGAGCAGGAAGGAGCTAACCAGAGCAGGGAGGAGCTAACCAGAGCAGGAAGGAGCTAACCAGAGCAGGGAGGAGCTAACCAGAGCAGGGATGAGCTAACGTGCACTCGTGTGAGACAACAAACGGCCGCTCACATTAAAATTTGGGGCGTTTTGTCAAGGGGGACTTTTATGCCGCGTCTTCGACCCGGAGAGAAAGATCGAGGGAAACATAATCCATATTCAGCGGCTGCTCATCGGTGATAATCACAACGACCGGCTCCGGCGTAATTACTCTGCAGCTTCAGAAGGAACAGACGTTAAGGACTTTTTACTGAAGCAGCAGCTGAATATGAATCAGACACGGCTGTTTGGATCCAAAGCACGTCAGTGGACCTGAAGTGGACGTGTTGTTATGCGTGGACCGCGTCGGGGTGTTGAGTCGCCTCACCCTGCTTACACTTGCACTCATTTACAAATCCCTCGCTGTGAGACATTTAAATATGCAAAACAATGTCATAAAACACCCGAAACTCCGTTATTCATTAGATACAAAACAAGGAAATCATTCAAATTGAGGCTCTTTTGATGCTGAACTCCATCAGGGACACAGAAGAGTCGGACTCTGCATATTCAATCAAAGCTCCCAGGTATTGGTACGCTGATTGAAATTCAGCCTTTGACACGAGGAACAGACACGGCGACCTGATGAAGGATCTCAGCATCTGATGAATATGAAATGACTCATAATTTGTCGGATATGACGGATGCTTTGATTCAAAGTGCCCTCAAACGTAGCAGGAGGTGGCCGGGCAGCGCTGACCTCCACCCCGCAGATTAGACTGAATCAACGTCTAATGGAGAAGGGAATGGATTCATTATGTGTGTGTGTGTGTGTGTGTGTGTGTGTGTGTGTGTGTGTGTGTGTGTGTGTGTGTGTGTGTGTGTGTGTGTGTGTGTGTGTGTGTGTGTGTGTGTGTGTGTGTGTGTGTGTGTGTGTGTGTGTGTGTGTGTGTGTGTGTGTGTGTTCAGGCTGAATTATCATAATGGAGGAATGATGTGTGCACATCGTGCTGCTGCTTCTCTTTACACGTCCTCATCCACATTTTGGTTCATGTATGTTTTAGCCGCAACCAAGCCCCGCCCACAGAGAGAGAGACTTCCTGTGTGGTCCAATCAGGAAGCTCCGTCAGCGTCAGTTCTCTGAGTGTCCACTAGGGGCAGGTTTCATGTTAAACATGTTTACACAGCATCATTAAAGCTGTTTAAGGACAAAAGAACATTATGGGCTGTGTGTTTAGATCAGGTCTCCATGACAACGCTGAAGTTTATGAATAAATAGGGTCGTGGCCTCTTGAGTGACAGCTAGCCTCTGGCCCTCACTTCTCCTCGGAGGTAAACGTTAGTCTTATGGACGTACGCCCCTCCCCCCAACGTCACATACATGCCCTTTTATGGTCAGAGGAAATGAGGCGGAGTCAAAGTCTGACTAGATGGACATACGCCCCTCCCCCCAGCGTCACATACATGCCCTTTTTTGGTCAGAGGAAATGAGGCGGAGTCAAAGTCTGACTAGATGGACGTACGCCCCTCCCCTCGACATCACATACATGCCCTTTTTTTGGTCAGAGGAAATGAGGCGGAGTCAAAGTCTGACAAGATGGACGTACGCCCCTCCCCCCAGCGTCACATACATGCCCTTTTTTGGTCAGAGGAAATGAGGCGGAGTCAAAGTCTGACAGATGGAGACTCCTGTAGGCGACTGGATCCAGTTAGAGAACGGAGCTGACGGAGACCCTACGCCTGTTTTTATACACGCCGTGTGTGCAGACTTTTGATGCGTTCACTTCTAAAGATAGATTTGGAAAAACGAGCGCTCGATTGGCCCACGAGGACCTGATGCGTGTGAGCCTTTGTGTCTTATCTCTGAGAGCAGAACGCACCTCATCCTGTGAAATCTGTCTGTAAAAAGGAGAAAAGCTGCTCCGAGTTCACAGCCGACGCGTCAGGTAATTAACGTGTGAGCATATTTCCTCCCTCACCTCCAGGAGCTCGTCTAACGCGGAGACACTGCCTGTTAACAACAGCGCGGAGAAGACTTGGGGTTAATCACATGTCAAGATGGAAGTTGTTGCAGCCAACATCTTCCAGTTCTTGGCATCGATGCTAATTTCTTTATTTTTTCTTGATACCGTCGGTTTAAATACCTGAGGGACTCTTCTGGCAGCGACGGCCGTAACTCCATTTGCATAAATGTCTCAGTGAGTAAATGAGAGACGCAGAGTCGGGAGCTCGAGTCACTGAGGAGCAACTGTGAAATCTGAGTGCGTGCGTGAGCGCACACTCGCTAATGTCCCGTCTAAACTCCGCCACTCGTCCAGTCAACAGTCTGTCAAGTGCACACTCACGTTGTGTGCTCACAAGTGGCCACTCCGCTGCTTTTGTGCTGCGGTGGAAATGTGAAATGAACACAATGAACATTGAACCGGAGCGTTCCTGCAGGAGTGCATGTGCCGTTGCTAGGATACAGTGTGCGGTGCGGACCAGCTGGTTCTGACACCTGATGCAGAGAACTTGAGATTATTGATCAGGACCGGTCTGGAGAGACACGCGGACGCTGCACATTCAATCATCAGGTGGGAGGAAGGTTACGGCTCCGACTCGTTGCCACGGTTTCTCGTTTGGCTTCTGTTTGGGTGATGACATCACACTCGTGTCCGTGTCGTGTCCAATAAGATCCGTCGGCTGCACCAACAGCCTCAGAATGAGAATCTAAAACATCCGTACGCTCAACTTTAGAAACCTTTTGCGTTTCCAGACGTGGAGTGAACACGTGGAACAGACGAGCGGAGGAGCTCAGACGACGTCCGACCACGAGCGGATTCAAACAACGGACAAACGGACGGTGTTTACAAAGGTACAGGGAAGAAGAAGAGGGGGGTGACAAACACCAGGGTTCTCACATTTATCTATACGTGTCATTTATTTATTTTTACACAAGTGGTTATTGTGCTGTTTTTGGTTATTGTTTGTTTTTCTGAGCGTATTAAAAAAACAAACAAACAAAAACAAACAGGAAACACAGGAAGTAAGAAAACCTATAGTACAGGGGTGGGCACTTCCTGTCCTGAATGGTTTAGTTTCTCTCTGCTCAAACACACCTGAGTCTGATGATTTGCTCGTCATCAAGCAGCTGATGCTCGTCACAGTTTGATTATTGTTAGACTCAGGTAGTGTGAGTACAAACGGGCCTGGAGGGGGGGACAAGGACCCTAAAGCACGGGGCACGGGACGGAGGCACAGTGGGAGTGCGCCCTTAATGGTGAAATGTCTCGATGGCGTGTGCTGCGGCCTTCAGGGCCCGGTCGCCCTCGTGAAAGATCTCAAATAAAGGTGAAATAAAATACCATCTGTACTTCACGTCTGCGAACAGCTGAGGACGTCAGCTGTTCGATATACGCTTCATCCAATCAACAGGAGGCTCCGATCAGCCCGGGTGTCTCATTGGGTCGCTGCATCTCTAGTTTCTGACTCAGCTAAAATGTTGCCACAGAAACGGCGAGTTTAGTAATGAGAACGCCAAATGTTTAGGTGACCGATCGAACACAAACCCTTCTGCAGTGATGTGTTTGATATTCGACGGTGACGACGAACAAAAAGAGCCTCGTTGTGGTTTGAGATGTGAACGACGTGGAGGCAGCTGCTGCATCTCCGTCCACACAGACGCACATCTGCTCCCTCAGACGCTCCCCGAGCACAGCGTGGGCTCTGAGACGGACCTCACACTGAGAGAAACACCAGCCCACACTTTAATCTCCTCCGCACGCAAAAGTTCAAAGTGTTTAAAAGTGAATTTCTTCTCTGATGCGAATGTTAAAGTTCATGGAAACGTTCTTCATGAATAAACTTCAGGTGAGAGATGTTTGGTTTCAGAGGCTCGATCAATAATCCTGCACGCTCTCAAACACACGCTGTTTACCTGTTCAGACGCTGACAAAACACACACACACACACAGACACAGAAACACACACACACACGCACGCACACACACCCTTTGATTCTTAATCCAGCGTTTAACCAAACATGTTCCAATGAGACTCTGAACCTGACCCTGTCATCACCACGTCTCTGTATCTACTCCCTGTCGTGTGTCTGTTGTGTGTCTGTCGAGTGAAGCGGCGCTCGCACATCCACCACGTTACTGTGCTCCCGTGACAGCGTTCCCTTGGCGACAGCTGTTGACCTCCAGTCTGCAGCTCGCCCTGTCATGGGAAACGTCTCATTTGGAAACAAGTAACTGCACAAAGAACAGAGTGATGTGGACGCAGCAGCGTGGGCGTGGATCCAGCAGCACGTCTCTGCTAATGTATAGAATGGAAATAATCCACATTGTGTGGTCATTGAATCATAACAGTGAGTATCTACGGCAGAATCAGAGGATGCATGACTCGTGTGGCGGCGCTTTCCTGAGAAAACCTTGTTCTGGGTCATCCGGCAGCAAAACCCCCACTCACTTTTTCCATGAGGTAAAAATAAATCAGCTTTATTTGTTTTAAGGAACTTCCTGTTATGGATCGATCTGATACGATTGGTACTTAAACGTGAACGTCTTTATCAGCAAACAGACATAGAGAAGATAACAGTGCAACAACAGAAGAGACACACACACACACACACACACACACACACACACACACACACACACACACGGTGGTGGAAGGTCGATCAGACTGAAACCTAAAGAGGAAGCTAACCGCTGAGCCGAGGCTGCGTCACTACGAGCTACATGCTAACGCTAAACCTGCAGCACGAGTGCTTCGTATCATTAGATTTGAATGCAACAGATGTTTTTTCAGTATGACAGATAAAAAGAAAACATTAACCCGTTAAATCATTTGGATGATGTTCATAAATAATCAAACATCACTTTGAATCAGTAGGATTTTAGATCTAAAGGTACCGCATGCATCGGTTCTCAACACGCCCCATTTTTAACTGCAGCCGGGCTCTTGGATCATTTGACCTCGTTATTATTATGGATGGTGACGATCACAGCCAATCACATCCACCCCTTTAATGAACGGGCAGCGTGTTTCACACGACATGATGGATGTAAGGTCGCTTCAAAGGCGCGCAGCATTTCCAACACGCATGAGCTGAAAATAAAGAACTTTTCAGACGAGTGGCGTGATGATTGCATCATCATTAGGTTTTGGGCGGCAGCAGCTCAGTCCATAGGGGACTCTGCTGGGAACCGGACGGTTGCTGGTTCGAGTTCCTGTGTGGACCATGAATGGAAAGTGGACTGGTGGCTGGAGAGGTGCCAGTTCATCTCCTGGGCACTGCCGAGGTGCTGTTGAGCAAGGCACCGAACCCCCAACTGCTCAGGGCGCCGGTCACTGGCAGCCCCCTCGCTCCATTAATTGCATGTTTATAGGTCCTGTCTGTGCATGTGTGTGTATTTTGGGCCTGTGTGTGTGTGTGTGTGTGTGTGTGTGTGTGTGTGTGTGTGTGTGTAAAATGAAAAATGATAATAGTAAAAGTTGAATTTCCCCATTGCGGGACAAATAAAGGTCTTCTTCTTCTCCTTCTTCTTCTTCTTCTTCTTCTTCATAGTCCGTCACCACAGTCGCCATTGTTGCAGTTTGTGACTACATCAATCAAACCAGACTCTAATGACTCAGGCCTTTCCGTTCCTTTGGGAACAAAGGTCGTAGATGAATCTGTTCCGCCCTCGTCTGTCTTGTTCCTTCCAGCTGTTTCCACGTCACTCCTCGTTCTTCAGCTTCTTCTTCTTCAGTTGTTTTGGGGTCTTCCTCCGCTCCGTTTGCCTCGTGGGTTCATGTTAGCGCCTGTTTGCTTATGGACTTTTGACCTTTTCTTAAAGTGTGACCGGTCCAGCTCCACTTCCTCCTCAGCAGCTGTGCCTCTGTTGGTTCCTGTGTGGCTCGTTCCCACAGGTCGATGTTATTTACACGGAGGATCCTGAGGACACGTCTCAGGCAGCTGTTATAATCTTAAAACAGTGATAATGGATAACTGGATAACTGTGACGTGTGGACGACACACATGCGGTCAGCAGCTGCACGGCCTCAGAGGTGAAATCACCGACAGTCTGATCTCACTGCAACAGGACGACTCACTTCATCTGAGAGCTGAACCGCCTCGTCACCCTGGTCCTTTACGTCCTCCACGTCGGGTCTGAACGCCCCGTTACTCTGATATCACTGTTAGAATCAGTGCGTTGTTTAAGAGGAAGCTAAAGTTTACAGATGCATTTTTACCCATCTGACCTGCAGCAGCATAAAGACACAGCAGAATATATAAATATAAATAAAGTGAATGCACCTTTTCTGGGAGCAGACGATGATTGCAGCAGGGAGGCTGTCGTGCTGCGGAGAGAAGGTGTGAAAGCAGAGAGACGGGTGGAGAGGGAGCGGGCGGCTGCACTGGGACTCTGCCGTGGCCCCACAGGGACCATTAGGAGCACATCAGCCCGACACGCTGCTGCCTCAGCGGCTAATAGGCTGTTTTCACACTCGCATTATGGAAGAATAGGTGGAGCTGTCGCAGCACATCAGCAGGATTTTTACAGAAGGTGCTGGCAGCAATTCTTCAGTGCCCAACAAACAGAGGAAATTGGCCCTTAAGCAAGGCACTTAGCAGCTGTGAATGAGAGTGGACTCAATATTTCACCTCCCAGTGGGATCGAGTGAGTTCAGGCTCCATTAAAGAGACGCTCTCGTGTCGTTCTACAAACCTGACGCCAGACTAACTTAAGACCTGACCCAACTCGACTAAACACCCCTCACACGCAGGTTAGATCCCACTCAGCGTCTCCATGGACGTGTAAAAGAGCTGGATACAGCGCTGGAGCTGGAGGCCCTCGACTCTGGACTTGGGTTTAAACTTGGTCCGAACTCGGGGACTCGACTGGTCCTGGTCTTTTGTCAACATGTCTTTTTTTTTTACAAAGGGTCATTGAGGGCGCCCTCCCACTGTGCCTCCGTCACAGGTTAGAGCGCCCTCCCACTGTTCCTCCGTCCCGTGCCCCGTGCTTTAGGGTCCTTGTCCCCCCCTCCAGGCCCGTTTGTACTCACACTACCTGGGCCTCGGAGAATGCTTCTTGCTGCCTATACGTCATCACGCCGTAACACGTCACACGCATTGATGACGTCATGGCGATGCGTGGCTTTGTTTCCAGATCTTTCCGTAGACCTCGGAGTTTTTGTGCGTATTGTCGACTGTTTTTGAATCTTTTCATCGACCAAATCTGCAGTAAACACTCCACCTCCGCATCACACCAACGTGAACCTTTCACCGCCATTGTTTGAAATGTCCGCGCATGGTCCCTCCTTCTTTTTTCTACGTCCCAACAGGCGCACAGGAAATGACCTCAGAGCCGCCGTAGGCCTCGTGCTCGTACACGTGCGCACGCTCGTGCTCGTACACGTGCAAACGTGCTTTACTAAAGCCCACCTCTCCCAAACGGGCCGTGGACGGCAAGCGTGCCGCTCCTAGACGTGGTACGGTTGCACTCACACTGGTCAAAGGAACCAGACTTTAGCCGTGACACGTGCTGGGGCACGGCACGGAGGCACAGTGGGAGGGCGCTCTAATCTGAGCCTGTCTCACCACAATGAAAAACACATGACAGGGACAAACACACTGGTGTCTGAACTCTGTAGAGTATTGGAATCAGTATCAGGAGGGAGAAATGTGTCGTAACATCTCCAGTTTTATCTGAATGAATGATGCTTTGGTGCTTGTGAGTTCATTTTGCTGCACATCACCTCCTTCCTCTCCCATTTCCTGTCAATATCCAGCTGACCTATCAAAATAAAAGCATGAAAGGCCAAAGAAATGAACTAAATTGAAGTGCAGAGGATTGAACCGTGTAGCACGTCCACACTGACCGTTTAAGCTTCATTTCTGCTTCACATGTGCACTAAAATATCAGTTTTAGAGACTTTAGATGAAAAGAGTCCCTCTGAATAAAAGCAGAGGATGTTGTAATGAGCTCTGGATATGAGAGACGCTCTCTTCCTGTGCAGCACTCACTTATCTCATTAAATGACTCATCATCGATCGGCCTGAGTTTACATCCTTCTTAGCAATTATCGACGGGAGCTCAGTCTGTGTTTCCAGCCATCGATTCCATAAAAAGGAGCACGTGAAGGTGAACGGCCGTATTCCATAACAGAGTACGAACGCTGCACCACCGGACTGAAGCCTGCCCGTAATCTCATCACGCCACGGATCAATGCAGCGATCGCATTTGTGCTTCTTCATCACACAGTCACTCAAACCGGCGGCTGTGATGGATGTCAGCGGGCGCACACCCAACCTGATTACGCCCAGAGTGAGGGGGCGATCAGCTGTAACCAGGTTAAGCTCCTGCAGGTGTGTGTGTGTGTGTGTGTGTGTGTGTGTGTGTGTGTGTGTGTGTGTGTGTGTGTGTGTGTGTGTGAGTGTGTGACTGATCGCTGCTGTTGAGATGCTGAAACATTTTCATGTGATAATAAACGCTGGCGTCGTAAACTTTATGTGTGTAACAGTTATTATGAGTGGGATAATCAGAGCGGGGCGACCCGGTACGCTCACTACACACACACACACACACACCTGCTCCCACACACACACACAGACACATACACACAGACACACACACACCCCTGCTGTCCTTATCACGGGTTCAGACTCAAGTCTGTGTGAGTTCATGCAAAGACGTTCATAAATGATCAGCTGGAAACGGAAACAACACAAAACATCAGCTGAAATCTTCCAACTCGAGGGTTCAAACCCACGAGTGACGGCCCGATCACGAGGCAATGAGGTCGACGGGTTCCTCCATCTTTGACCCCACGGTCAAAACACTTCATTTGCTCGGACACTGTCTCCAAAATAGATGCACACGTAAGTAAAGACATCAGCCCACGTGCAGAGTCGTCTGCTTACAGCCAGAATCTCACATGTGCAGCAAATATTCAGTTTGCTGTCCCTGTTTTTTCCCTGATTACTCCAGGAAGGAAACAAGTCCTGACCCCAAGTGAAGGACTTCAGGTACCTCGGGATCTGGTTCACGAGTGAGGGGACGATGGAGCAGCGGGGGTGGAGCTGCAGTCGCTCTACCCTCAGTCCTGGTTCCTACCCTCACCTGTGGTCCTGAAAGCTGGGTCAGGACCCAAAGAACCAGGTCCAGGTCAGGACCCAAAGAACCAGGTCCAGGTCAGGACCCAAAGAACCAGGTCCAGGTCAGGACCCACAGAACCAGGTCCAGGTCAGGACCCAAAGAACCAGGTCCAGGTCAGGACCCACAGAACCAGGTCCAGGTCAGGACCCAAAGAACCAGGTCCAGGTCAGGAGCCAAAGAACCAGGTCCAGGTCAGGACCCAGAGAACCAGGTCCAGGTCAGGACCCAAAGAACCAGGTCCAGGTCAGGACCCAGAGAACCAGGTCCAGGTCAGGACCCAAAGAACCAGGTCCAGGTCAGGACCCAGAGAACCAGGTCCAGGTCAGGACCCAAAGAACCAGGTCCAGGTCAGGACCCAGAGAACCAGGTCCAGGTCCAAGCGTGTGAAGTGTGTTTCCTCAGGAGGGGGTCTGGAGTCTCCCTTAGAGAGAGGGGGAGAAGTTCAGCATCCGTGAGGAACTCGGAGTAGAGCCGCTGCTCCTTTGTGTTGAAAGGAGCCAGTTGAGGTGGTTCAGGATCATCTGGTCTGGATGAACCCTGGGCGCCTCCCTAGGGAGGTGTTCCAGGCACGTCCAGCTGGGAGGAGGCCTCGGGGAAGACCCAGGACCAGGTGGAGAGATTAGATCTCCACACTGGCCTGGGAACGCCTCAGGATCCCCCAGTTAGAGCTGGTTAATGTGGCCCGGGAAAGGGAAGTTTGGGGTCCCCTGCTAGAGCTGCTGCCCCCGCGACCTGATCCAGGATCAGAGGCTGGAGCTGCTGCCCCTGAGACCTGATCCAGGACCAGAGGCTGGAGCTGCTGCCCCTGAGACCTGATCCAGGACCAGAGGCTGGAGCTGCTGCCCCTGAGACCTGATCCAGGATCAGAGGCTGGAGCTGCTGCCCCTGAGACCTGATCCAGGATCAGAGGCTGAAGATGAGATGTCCCTGTTTTTGCTCTGTCGTCGTTGTGAATGTCGACCTTGCACTTGTTGCTGTGGGACGTTATTCTGGACGCAGCTGCAGCGTAACGTGCCTCCCTGTTTGTTGAACATGTAATAAAACATGTGGTAAATCACTGTGATGTGTGTGTGATGCTGAGTCACAGACGGACAGACGGACATAAAACTCACTAAAACGCTTTTATGGAGTCACGGACGATGAGAAAGACTTGATGTCCTGAGTCGTTAATGTCGACGTTATTCTCGGTGTAAAAACACGATGAACTGATACAAATATTGATTGATTTTTTTGCTGTGTCGACAGAAAACAAGAGCCAAACACAGTCGGCCGTGAGCGTCAGCAGCCGCTCACATTTCTCTGTTACTGCGAGAAAAACGGCCAAAAGCTCAGTGACGGTTAAATCTGCGGATGCTAACCAATGAGCACATGTGAACTGTTAGATCCTGTGTATTTGACCCTGTAGAGGCGGTCACAGTCCCGCTCTCCGTTGAAAGGGTTAGAGTCCTCAGTGGCTTTCCTGGGGTTTAACAGTTAAAGTACAACTGATGGACTAGTTAAGCAGGTGGCGAGGAGACATGCCTAGCTTCTAACTACCCTCACACGGACGTCTACCCTGCGTGCTCCGGTACGGCACCTGGTTGAACAGCCCCAAACCAAGCGTCCACGCCGGCCACGCCCCTTATCGGCAGCTCCCCTCTTATTGATCAGTGCACTTGGTATAGTTGCTAGGTTAAAAATATGTTTTATTATGATGCAGAGAGAAAGACACAGTGAGGACTGAGAGACAAGGACGCAGATGGAACTGAAGCTGCACCCTCCTCCCGTCCCCTCTCCTCATCCTCTCATCACCTCTCTGCTTCTGCTCTCGTCCCCTCGCAGCACGGAGCCGCCCAGCTCTCCGAGCACCCATGCATCAGCGTGCCCACCCTGCCTGCGCCCGCTGTTAGTCTATTCCTGGGGGCGCTCACCTGCGAGAGGAGCAGGGAAACGGAAAAACAACGTCCAGGGTCCTGAACAGCTGACGCGGAGCTCTGTGTGCAGGAGCATCAGACTCGGTTGTGTCTGAACAGAAACAGGTTTTCTTTAGAAGCGATCACGCCGCCGGCACGGAGAGGTCGGGATGGGTGTTAACGTAACTCCAGTAAAGAGCAAAGAGTCGGCTGCTCAGACTCCTGCTAACCGCCTCTTTCCTCACCACCACCCGACTGATGATGTCGACACTGCAGGAGCAGCGTGATGGAGGAGGAGCAACATGCATCAGGTCCGACCGCGGTCTGAAACCAGCACCACCACACGCAGGGTCGGGGTTGAACAGTGGCGTGTAAAGTCAGAGAGTCCTGTTCAGTGAGTCAGAGCCGCAGAGCTTCACATCTGGAAACTGCTGTGAGAAAACAACGCTGACGGGCGTTTGAGTGACAGCTCCAACGCGTCACATTCACATCACTACAGATGTTATGATAGAGACTTTTGGGGCTGCTCGCATTTATGGGACTGTCTCTATGTCTGTCTGTCTGTCTGTCTGTCTGTCTGTCTGTCTTTGTCTCTCTCTGTCTGTCTGTCTCTCTGTCTGTCTGTCTGTCTGTCTCTCTGTCTGTCTGTCTGTCTTTGTCTCTCTCTGTCTGTCTGTCTGTCTTTGTCTCCCTCCTCTCGGTGCAGACAGACGTCCGTCCTCCACATACCTGTGTCTGTCCGTTCCTGTCTGTTAAAGGGAAAGTTTTCAACGCCACTGTGTGCATGAGACTGCTGGAATAACACCATATATGACAATAATTATTATTATTATTATTATTATTATTAATATTATTATGAAAGAGTGCGAGTGTGTTTCTGCTCAGTGGGGAATTGTTGAGTGTCTGTAAATCATAAAAAAGTGGCATGGTAGTATAGTAGCATGGTAGCATGTTAGCACAGTAGCATGTTGGCATTGTATCATGGTAGCATGGTATCATGGTAACAGGTTAGCATGGTAGCATGTTAGCACAGTAGCATGTTGGCATTGTATCATGGTAGCATGGTAGCATGTTAGCATGGTAGCATGTGGAGCCCTGCTGAGGAACTGCAGCCTGAAGCGAGTCCCAGCTGTGGTGAGATCCAGGACGCCATCGCTCCCTCTCATGAGATGTTGTTGAAATATTGAATATATTAATATCACATCAGCGCCGAGAGGACGAGGTTTTATGGTTCTATTAAAGAAACAAACGGAGGCCAATGGCTGTGCTACACACTAACATATGTTCAGTATTGCTCCATAAAGAGGCAGCGGGCCCGTCCCAGCACAAACGCTGCAGCGGCGCTGGAGCGGCGGATGCTGAGGCAGCGTGTTCCTCTCAGCCACACACACACACACATACACACACACACACACACACTCACACACTCACAAACACGCTGCTGTCGGAGCGATGCAGGAGTTCACCGAGAGCCAAATGAGCCGAGTCTCAGGAACTGAAATTAGAAATGTCTCAGCAGTAGGCCGGATTCATCACGTGACCCCGGACCCTGGACCCTGGACCCTGGACCCTGGACGGTCCCCTGATGAGCGCCTCCCTCCCTCTCTGACTGTGAACAGTCCCGGGTCTCACTGATGATCCTGATTCATGAAGACAAAACCATCACACGACACACGGACTAAATAAAAACAAGTGTAAGAAAAACACCGGAGCGGCTCAGGGAGGAAACGTTAAAGGACGCAGCACGGGTGAAACTCTGGGCAGATGCCACAGTTTGAAAGAACTTTGATGCAAAACGATCCTTGAAATTGACTCGGTCCATGAACACGCAGCCTTTTCTAATCAGGTCCACGGGTCGGACAGACGAGGACAGACGAGGACAGACGTCACCTTTGTAACAGACGAGGACAGACGCGCTTAAATGAACCCGGGTATCCGCGGTGAGACGTCGTCACGCAGCCTGAACGTGAACGGAGCCGTGCTGTAAACGCCACCTGTGACGTGTTTTTGAGTTCAGAGCGACGTCACATGATGAAGAACACGCAGACGGACGCGTGGACGAGCTGATCAAGTGTTTAACACAATTATAAAACTACACCTGACTGAAGTCACTCACACACATCTGTGCAAATGTAAACACTCATCCTCTGTAGCATGAGCGTCAGTATCTGAGGCCAGCGTGTCGGACTGAGTCACGTGACGATGTAAAGATGTTTCCTGTCTGGATGTTTTGTCCCCCCCGACTGAAGCCACTTCTGCATTGATAAACTTTCATAAACATCATTTCTGAAACTTCCTCTAAGAACAAACGTGAACATCTGTGATTCTTCGTTCACTCGTTTACAGAGATGAAGCAAAAACTGCCGATTCAGACGAACGTGACCCGACGCACCCGTCCTGCTCCTGCTCCTGCACCGGTTCGATCACAAACAGCAGGTTTGCTGGAGCAGGTGCGTCTGCAGCACGCCGACACTCAGGTGCTATTTTCAGGTAAATATGAGCTTCATCAAATCAAATGAGTCCATAAGTAAAAACATCATCAACAGAGAAACAAACAGAGACAAGTGATGGATCATGAAACGTCTCTGTGTTCGGCCTCAGTTTGAAGCAAAACAGCACAAACGTGACACGAAAGACGGAGACCAAGACCGACACGAGTCCAGATCCACTGCTGAGGACCACGAGGACGACAACAACAAGAACAACAACAACAACGACGACAACAACAGCAAGGCGTCTGTGGGGACAGAACCCAGATCACAGAACCAGGTTCAGGACAGACGTCAGTTCAGAGACGGCACGGCGGCCACAACAACAACGGCACGGCGGCCACAACAACAACGGCACGGCGGCCACAACAACAACGGCACGGCGGCCACAACAACAACGGCACGGCGGCCACAACAACAACGGCACGGCGACCACAACAACAACAACAACAACAGCAGCAGCAGAGATGAGATAAACAGCTCTCACCTTTGGAGATCTCCTTCTGCGTCCGGAATGTGAACATGACAACAAAGCTTACATCACTCTGATTTCTCGACCAAAACAACAACAACAACAACAACAACAACTACAACTACTACTGAGCAACTGGTCCGGACTGTAAACAGGACCAACATGCTCCAGTGGATGGAAAATAAAGTTTACATCATTCTGAAGTCTGGACCACAACAACAACAACAACAACAACAACAACAAGAACCAAAACAACAACAACAAGAACAACAAGAACCAAAACAACAACAACTAATAAGCAACTGGTCCAGACAACAATACCCAGAGCACAAACCCAGAACTGAGAACCAGGTTCAGAACAAACATCATTGTAGAGACGGCACGGCGACCACAACACAAACAACAACACAAATCACAACAACAACAACAACAACAACAAGAACCAAAACAAGAGGGCACGGCGGCACAACACACAAACAAAAGCGACAACAACAAGAACTACTGAGCAACGGTTCCAGACTGTAAACATGATCAACCTAATGATAAACATGAAAATAAAGTTTATATCATTCTGATTTTATGGACCAACAACAACAACCACAACAACAACTACAACAACAACCACTACAACAACAACAACAACCACAACCACAACTACAACTACTACCACAACCACAACTACAACCACAACAACAACCACAACTACAACTACAACCACAACAACAACAACAACTACAACCACAACAACAACTACAACCACAACAACTACTACAACTACAACCACAACTACAACTACAACTACAACCACAACAACAACCACAACTACAACTACAACCACAACAACAACAACAACTACAACCACAACAACAACTACAACCACAACAACTACTACAACTACAACCACAACAACAACCACAACTACAACTACAACAACGACAACAACTACAACCACAACAACCACAACTACAACTACAACAACGACAACAACAACAACTACATCCACAACAACAACTACAACCACAACAACCACAACCACAACAACAACTACAACCACAACAACCACAACTACATCTACGACAACAACAATAACTACAACCACAACAACCACAACTACAACTACAACCACAACAACAACCACAACTACAACTACAACAACTACAACCACAACAACCACAACTACAACTACAACAACGACAACAACTACAACCACAACAACCACAACTACAACTACAACAACAACAACTACAACCACAACAACCACAACTACAACTACAACAACGACAACAACTACAACCACAACAACCACAACTACAACAACAACTACAACCACAACAACTACAACTACAACAACAACAACTACAACCACAACAACAACCACAACAACAACTACTACAACAACTACAACCACAACAACAACTACAACCACAACTACAACTACAACCACAACAACTACAACAACTACAACCACAACAACCACAACTACAACCACGACAACAACAACTACAACAACAACTACAACCACAACAACTACAACTACAACCGCAACAACTACAACTACAACCACAACTACAACTACAACCACAACCACAACTACAACAACAACAACTACAACCACAACAACAATTACAACCACAACAACTACAACCACAACAACTACAACCACAACAACAACTACAACAACAACAACAACTACAACCACAACAACAACTACAACAACAACAACTACAACAACAACAACTACTACAACTACAACAACAACAAATACTACTACAACTACAACAACCACAACAACTACTATAGCAACAACAACTACAACAACAACAACAACTACAACTACAACCACAACCACAACAACCACAACTACAACAACTAAACTAAAACCACAACAACTACAACAACAACTACAACTGCAACAACAACAACTACAACTACAACCACAACTACAACAACAACTACAACAACTACAACCACCACTACAACTACAACAACAACTACAACCACAACAACAACAACTACAACAACAACAACTACAACAACAACAACAACAACAACCACTACAACCACAACAACTACAACAACTACAACTACAACAACTACAACAACAACAACAACTACAACAACTACAACCACAACAACTACAACAACTACAACAACAACAACGACAACTACTACAACAACAACTACAACTACAACAACAACTACAACAACAATAACTACAACAACTACAACAACAACTACTACAACAACTACAACAACTACTACTACTACAGCAACAACAACAACAACAACTACAACAACAACAACAACTACTACAACAACAACCACCACAACAACCACAACAACTACTACAACAACAACCACCACAACAACCACAACAACTACTACAACAACAACCACAACAACAACTACAACTACAACAACCACAACTACAACAACTACAACAACAACTACTACTACTACTACAGCAACAACAACAACAACTACAACCACATAAACTACAACAACAACTACAACAACTACAACAACAACAACTACAACACGATGAACCCCAGCTGAAGCAGATAAACAGCTCTTACTTTGAAAGTCTCCTTCTGCGTCCGACTCTGAGAGAAATGAGAGGAACGAGTCCTTCAATCACAGTTTCACATTAAAAGCTTTTAAATATCATAACTAATAATAATAATAATAATAATAATAATAATAATAATAATAATAATAATAATCACAGATTTATGATGTTTTATATGATGATAAACTTTATGTTTTTCACACAGACTCAACTTTAATATTTACACATTAAGTGTGAAATATTCTCTCCTCCCTGAAAACAACAACGACAGAAAACACATATTTTTATTGACTTTTATCATAAATTCATTATTAAGTTAACATCACATAAAGCCTCATTTGCATATTTAATGTAAACAGAACATGTTTATGGTGATATTAATATTTAATATTTAATATAAATCAGTTTAAAAGTCTTTAAATCTGCACTCAGACTGTTTCCGTCCGCGGCCTCATTTATTCAACAGTTAATCAGAAACACACACTTTTTATTAAACTATTAAATTAAATTTAATTAAATTAACCTGATTTTAAATCATCTTCACTTTCATCTTAAATTAAATATTAAATAAATAATAATATTAATCTGTGAAACACAAACACATGAGTCACATCAGCCCTGTGAGCGTGTTCACTGCAGCTGCTCCACTTAAACGTCATTAACTCATTAATTGATTAATTATTAATATTATTAATGGACTCACGCGCTGCAGATGCTGGTGACGTCACTGCCTCGCGACCCGTCCACGCTCCACATTTGACACGTTTTGATTTTATCCATAAACTTCTTTGATTTGTTTGATTTCCTCTTTAATATTCAGACTCCGGGTCAAGAGGCCAAAAACCTTCCGCCATGTTGGATCAGTCAGTGACGTAGTGACGTAGTGACGTGGCCCCGCCCCCCTGCGTCAGGTGGTCACGTGTTGATGCGTTCAGGTGTTTTCTGAATAACGGGATTTTAATTAATTCAGTTTTTTTTATCTGATTTTAATGAAAATGTTCAGTGTTTTACATGATGCAGAGTTTTATTATAAAGTTAAATAAAATTACAAGTTTTAAATAATATTAATGTAAAAATAGAAACAATAGAAATAAATAAGTAAAGTGTAAATAAAAATTATATAATTTAATTATTTAAATAATGTTTGAGCCCAGTGGAGCGTCTGAAAGAAAGAACTGTGTCTTTGTTTTAACTTTTAATAATAACTGTTTTTATTGTTCTCTCTGTTTTTAATCAAAATTATTAATATTTTGTATTTTCTTTGTTTTTTCTGCCTAAAGTAAAAAAGATAAAGATTAAATCCGTCACATTTACTGAACTCGTGTTTATGTTCGTTAACCTGCATCGACCAGAAATAAGAATTAAATACAAATTATTCATCTTCAGCCTCTTTTTTTATGATTCAATAATCATCGTTTACATCAGCAGCTGCTACAGCGGCGGCAGCGCTCGCACACAGAGCTCCGTCTCTGCTTCTGTCCCGTGTTTCCTTCCACCTGAGGACCGAGCTCCTGCGCTCAGGGTAGGCCTCGTGCTCGCACACGTGCGCACGCTCGTGCTCGTACACGTGCAAACGTGCTTTACTAAAGCCCACCTCTCCCAAACGGGCCGTGGACGGCAAGCGTGCCGCTCCTAGACGTGGTACGGTTGCATCACACTGGTCAAAGGAACCAGACTTTAGCCGTGACACGTGCTGGGGCACGGGACGGAGGCACAGTGGGAGGGCGCCCTGAGTGTCCAGAGTTCCTCTTCCTGTATTTCAGGGTGGATGTTTTTAGCTCTGCTCCTCTGGGTGGGTGAGGGTTCGAGCACCGAGAGCACAGTGACTCACACACTCTTCCTTTGTTAAACGCAGCGTGTGTGTGTGTGTGTGCAGGTTGGTGGATTCAGACCCGGCTGCACTGCCGGGGAACCAGAGCGAGGCTATTTACAGTGTGTCACTGACGTTGAGTCGTGGCCAAAGGCGTTAATGCTCAGTGAGGAGTCATGGAACACTTTATGGCGCTCACTAAAGCTGAGACGGCTGCGTCATAAGTCTGGACCCAACACGAGCGTTCAGAGGACCCACACTGTGTGAACGGGCGTCTGCAGGCGGCTCCACCTCCACGGGTCTCATTCACCTCAGCTAACGCAGAACCAGGACGGAGAGTAAATCACTGCTGCGTCAGACCAAAGACACATAGTCAAGGTTCACATCAGGGTCACACACACACACACACACTTTTAGTCATTTTGCATCTTTTTGTGCTGGTTTTGCATCTATTTTTAGTCATTTTGCATCTTTTTGTGCTGGTTTTGCATCTATTTTTAGTCATTTTGCATCTTTTTGCATTTATTTTTAGTCATTTTGCATCTTTTTGTGCTGGTTTTGCATCTATTTTTAGTCATTTTGCATCTCTTAAGAGTAGTTTTGCATCCCTCAAGTGTTTTCGTCTCTTTGTGGTCGTGAGGTGCATATTTCATTTTGTATTTAACTCTTGGTCTGATTTACATAAGTTTACTGCAGTAAATGCATAAATTCATATTGTCTGTCAGGAGTTCTTGTTATATTTTTCTCCCTGAATGAGGAGGTTTGTCCGTCCCCTCTCTCTCCTGGTCTTCTTTGTTTGTGCAGAGTAAGAAGCAGCTGAAAGGTGACACTGAGAGTTCAGACTCGACCCTCATGTTCCCATCAGCTGGCTCCAGATCAGGGCCGGAGCTCGACCCGTCACTCTCTCCGCTCCGGGCCGATCTAACTTCATTACCCGCTGAATCAGAACCACATGACTCTGAACGGGTTTCAGCTGTGTGTGTTCAGTGTGTGCAGCGCTGTGGTGGAAATCTGAACCCTTTAAAAACATTACAGGCGTGTTATGTCTGGCTACTCAGGACCTGCGAATCGCTCCGATTCAATTAGAGGTCACGACCCCTGAATGGGTCCCCGTCTGCAGCCTCTCCACCTGGGACAGAGAGACCACTGCTGGCATACTGAGTGTATGTTCAGTGTGTGTTACACTTCATAAATAAGGCATTGTTTGCAGCCCAGCCGTGAGGACGGACTCTGGATGGTGGCGGTAAAGCGACACATTAGAACAGGGTTAAAAAGGTCGCCGGTTTGAAACTGGCTCTGTGTAACGATCCACAGATGGGCTCAGTTAGGAGTGAAAAGGAGGTTTGTGCAGAGCTGAAGCCGTTTGACACATTTAACACCTGGTGAGGGTCTGAGGGGGGACGGCGTCTGCACACCGTGAAGACCCTCGAGGCGGATCTGAGTCCACAGAGGAAACTGTGAGACACGTGGGAGTGAAACCGTCACTCAGCAGCTTCTATCTCAGTGTCTGTTTGTTACTGTGGAAAAGATCCTGGAGGAAACTTCTGGTGCATTAGCAGAAGTAGCAGTAAGCTAGTTAGCCCAGTGGCTAACCATGGCGGCTAACGGCTAACAGTGAAAGGGTTAGACCTGTTATGTGTATCTTGAACAGATATTTAAAGGGATAGTTCAGGTATTATGAGGCAGTGATCCACAGACGCTAACGGTGTCCTGCTGTGGACCGAGGCAGCAGAGAAACTCACACCTGATTCAAATGGATTCATCTGGATTAGCGCCTTGAGATGCACCATTTGGTGTTTGAGGGGTCCAGACAAATATCACATAACACACAACAAACAAACACACAAACAAACAAACTGTCGCCTCACAGTGAGAGGGTTCCTGATTCGAATCCCTGCTGGGGCCCTTCTGTGTGGAGTTTGCATGTTGTCCCCGTGTCTGCGTGGGTTTTCTCCGGGTTCTCCGGTTTCCTCCCACAGTCCAAAGACGTGCAGGTGTTGGGTTCATTGATGACTCTAAATCACCCGTAGGTGTGAATGGTTGTCTGTCTCTGTTCGTCTCTATGTGTCCTGTGATAGACTGGCGTCCTGTCCAGGGTGGACCCCGCCTCACGCCCGATGTCAGCTGGGATCGGCTCCAGCACCCCAGACCCCTACAGGGACAAGAGGCTGAAGATGGATGAATGTATGAACATGAAGTCTGTTTAACAGAACAGATCAAACACGATACAAGAATTCACTGAACGCCGTCACAACGAAGAAGATGCAGAGAGGAAACGGACCTGGTGTTGAATGAATCGTTATCTATGTTTATATCTATCTTTATATCGATATAGTACTGTGGTGTGGTGGTGATGTCTGTTTCTGTCTAAAGCTGCTGATGGAAACGAGCCTTCTGTTGAATCTGCGTCTCTTTCTCCTTACAGAGCCGATGTCACTGCACACTGAAGCTCGCTCTCCTCTACAGCGAGTGGGAAAAACCAGAACACGACGTCCATCTGTCCGTCTCTCCCCCCGACATGCACACTCACCCCTGGTGCCACCCGGGCCTGCCAGCCAATCAATTTAGACCTTAATAGCTGTCAGACACACATACACACACACACACACACACACACACACACACACACACACACACACACACACACACACACACACACACACACACACACACACACACACACACACACACACACACACACACACACACACACACACACACACACAGTCCTCTCTTACCCCCGTGTGCCACTGAGTCAATTTCAACCCAATTAACATGCAGAGCCGCTACATTTCTCTCTCTCTGTCTGACACACACACACACACACACACACACACACACACACACACACACACACACACACACACACACACACACACACACACACACACACACACACACACACACACACACACACACACACACACACAGAGGTAACTACAGTAATTGAACACCTGGTGCAGCTTGGCCTGGCTAATCGGAGATTAATTGTTTCTTTGTTGTTAAGGGCCAGTGTGTGTGTGTGTGTGTGTGTGTGTGTGTGTGTGCGCGCGTGTGTGTTATGATATTCGGCTCAGAGCCAGAAGTCAGATTTTGCTGCTCAATAAATCACAGAGTCTCCTGCTGCGAGTTTTGTCACGACTCTTTGTGCTCTGAGTGAACCTCCACCAGGATCAAGGTTCCTGCTCCGTGCGTGAACACAGACGTGTGTTCTCCTGGTTCCTGCTCCGTGTGTGAACACAGACGTGCGTTCTCCTGGTTCCTGCTCCGTGTGTGAACACAGACGTGTGTTCTCCTGGTTCCTGCTCCGTGTGTGAACACAGACGTGTGTTCTCCTGGTTCCTGCTCCGTGTGTGAACACAGACGTGTGTTCTCCTGGTTCCTGCTCCGTGTGTGAACACAGACGTGTGTTCTCCTGGTTCCTGCTCCGTGTGTGAACACAGACGTGTGTCCTCCTGGTTCCTGCTCCGTGTGTGAACACAGACGTGCGTTCTCCTGGTTCCTGCTCCGTGTGTGAACACAGACGTGTGTTCTCCTGGTTCCTGCTCCGTGTGTGAACACAGACGTGTGTTCTCCTGGTTCCTGCTCCGTGTGTGAACACAGACGTGTGTTCTCCTGGTTCCTGCTCCGTGTGTGAACACAGACGTGTGTTCTCCTGGTTCCTGCTCCGTGTGTGAACACAGACGTGTGTTCTCCTGGTTCCTGCTCCGTGTGTGAACACAGACGTGTGTTCTCCTGGTTCCTGCTCCGTGTGTGAACACAGACGTGTGTTCTCCTGGTTCCTGCTCCGTGTGTGAACACAGACGTGCGTTCTAAAAATCCAACAGCCAATTAAAACCATTTGTTTGCGTCAAGCTTCACTTTAAAACTGTGTACACACTCAGAGAGAGCTCATTTACCTTCATCTCCCTCCATCCGGTGTAACCATAACACTTAATATTAATAATAACAATGGAACAAACGTGGCGTCGCTCCACTTTGCAGCTTCTGGGTGTGAACGTGTGAAAGAGTGAACGTGTGAAAGAGTGAACGTGTGAAACCGTGAGCGTCTGGAGGAAGGAGGGAAAATACATGAGAACAATAAAAATGATGAAATGTGAATTATAAAAGGGAGACGGTGATTTATGAAGAGTTTAATCAGACAAACACGGCCGTACATCAGGGTAATCCGCTCCTGACAGGACATCTTTGTTCCGTGCACGACAGGAAACGCACGTTAATGCTTTAATAAAGCGACGCTGAATCATCGTTTTTACGGCTGAATCATGATCTACCTCTAAATGACTTCAGTGCTTTTACACTGAAAGGCTCTCACAGGTCTGTGAACCTTTCACCGCCATTGTTTGAAATGTCCGCGCATGGTCCCTCCTTCTTTTTTCTACGTCCCAACAGGCGCACAGGAAATGACCTCAGAACCGCCGTAGGCCTCGTGCTCGTACACGTGCGCACGCTCGTGCTCGTACACGTGCAAACGTGCTTTACTAAAGCCCACCTCTCCCAAACGGGCCGTGGACGGCAAGCGTGCCGCTCCTAGACGTGGTACGGTTGCACTCACACTGGTCAAAGGAACCAGACTTTAGCCGTGACACGTGCTGGGGCACGGGACGGAGGCACAGTGGGAGGGCGCCCTGAGTAGAGTTACAGTTTGATGTTGATCTGAGCAGCTGACTTTGCTACGAGCTGATTGGCTGAAACACCATCAGCTGGTGTGAGACGCTGCGTTCACACAGACACGTTTCCTGCAGCGTCCTGACGCAGACTTCCTGCCTCAGTTAAAGTTCTGAACATTCTGTTGAGTTTGTTCTTTCCCACAGAACCTGAACATCACGTTGTGTTCATACATAAAGACACAAGGACGACAACACCGAGGCTCCGCAGTCGCATTCAAGACGCAAGACTTTACTTCTTTCAACTCTGACAAAGGCGGCACATACCTACTTCTTACCTTTCACAATAAAAGCCCAGAGAGACTGTGTGACTGCTGCACAGATGTGTGTGACGAGGACACACAGCACAGGCCTCTGTTCACGGGCATCCACACGTGACAGCTCAGGGTCGTCATGAGGCGTTGAGCGCGCCCGCTCCACCACCGTCACGCACGAGAAGAAACAAAGAGAAATCAAACAGGTTTAGAAAGTTCACTGTGAGTTTGATATGAATGTCCTGCTGGTTTCCATTCATTCATCTTCAGCCTCTTGTCCCTGTCGGGGGCGGGGGGCTGGAGCCGATCCCAGCTGACATCGGGCGTGAGGCGGGGTCCACCCTGGACAGGACGCCAGTCTATCACAGGACACATAGAGACGAACAGAGACAGACAACCATTCACACCTACGGGTGATTTAGAGTCATCAATGAACCCAACACCTGCACGTCTTTGGACTGTGGGAGGAAACCGGAGAACCCGGAGAAAACCCACGCAGACACGGGGACAACATGCTCCACACAGAAGGGATTCAAACCAGGAACCCTCTCGCTGTGAGGCGACAGGGCTCATCACCACCTCACCGTGTCACCCCTGGTTTCCATCTCTGAAACACAAAATCATTCCTCGTTTAAGTTCACACGGCAGAAACCCTGTTCCTGTCGTGTGAACCTGCAGCGCGTGTTGTTTTACTGTATATCTGAAGTTAATCACTCGTTCCATCGCGGTCGTTCCATCGCTCCTCCGCTCTGTGAGATCCTCGCTCTGTTTTCTTTGGACGTCCACAGGAGTCCGTTTCCTGTTTCACCCGTCTGGAGCCTTTTCTTTGGACGGCGTCCACGCTGGAAAACTTTCTCCTCCGATCTCAGAGGATCTGGACTTTACTTCTTTTTAATCCTTTATTTTACTTTTGGCATCAATTATGTTTGACTGCTTTACCTTAACTCTGCCTGACCTCTCTCTCTCCTCTCTCTCTCTCTCTCTCTCTCTCTCTCTCTCTCTCTCTCTACTCTCTCTCTCTCTCTCTCTCTCTCTCTCTCTCTCTCTCTCTCTCCTCTCTCTCTCTCTCTCTCTCTCTCCTCTCTCTCTCTCTCTCTCTCTCTCTCTCTCTCTCTCTCTCTCTCTCTCTCTCTCTCTCTCTCTCTCTCTCTCTCTCTCTCTCTCTGCGTCTAGGAGCGGCACGCTTGCCGTCCACGGCCCGTTTGGGAGAGGTGGGCTTTAGTAAAGCACGTTTGCACGTGTACGAGCACGAGCGTGCGCACGTGTACGAGCACGAGGCCTACGGCGGTTCTGAGGTCATTTCCTGTGCGCCTGTTGGGACGTAGAAAAAAGAAGGAGGGACCATGCGCGGACATTTCAAACAATGGCGGTGAAAGGTTCACGTTGGTGTGATGCGGAGGTGAGTGTTTACTGCAGATTTGGTCGATGAAAAGATTCAAAAACAGTCGACAAGACGCACAAAAACTCCGAGGTCTACGGAAAGATCTGGAAACAAAGCCACGCATCGCCATGACGTCATCAATGCGTGTGACGTGTTACGGCGTGATGACGTATAGGCAGCAAGAAGCATTCTCCGAGGCCCAGGTAGTGTGAGTACAAACGGGCCTGGAGGGGGGGACAAGGACCCTAAAGCACGGGGCACGGGACGCACGCACAGTGGGAGGGCGCCCTCAGAAAAGGTTAGAGGACGCTCTAACCTGTGACGGAGGATCAGTGGAGGGCGCCCCTCATGCATCTGTGATGTTGGAGTATTTGAGTATTGTCTGGGGCGTCGTCTCTTCAGTAATGACTGATGATGAATGACAGTGACGGTTCGCGGGGACGCGTTCACAGTCGTCACTGAGCCCTGAGGCGCTGGTGGACGTGTTTCCCTCCGTGCCTCAGGAACAGACGGCCGTGCAGACGGCAGAGTCGAGCACCTCTGCAGCCATCTGCTGCCTCTCGCCTCCGCGCTGCAGCGACATGTGCACAGCCATCATCCAGATGTGTCAGTGATCCACTCCTGTAGTGATGAGCGTGCTCAGACAGGCGCGGGGTCGTTTCCTCTCGTTGTTCAGTGAGTAATAGAAGCTTCAGGTACAGGAGATCTCTGTGAGGCGAGCAGCAGCCGACGGCGTGGGAGTGGGGTTGTTAAAGCGACGGGCTGATGTGTCGGTGAGTCGGTGGCGTGACCTTCCATGAGAATAGACTCTCCTGATGACGAGCTGTGTCTTTGACAGTACAGAGAGCAGAGCTGGCAACCGTCCCAGTCAGCGTGTCATCTGTTCCCGCAGCGCTGAGGAGTCACCAGGTGGGCGCGGAGAAGCCGAGTCATCAGGAAGGATGCTCGCCGTGAGGCCGCCACGGGCAAGAATGTAAACAAAGTGCTGCAGCATCCACATCTTTACTGTACTCTTCCCAGGCCCGTCTCTCCGGAGGGATCCAGGAAACACCGGCTCCTTCCACCGCGGATGTTCTGCTGAGGTACGGAAGAGCCCCGAGACGCCGCAGCTGCACGCTGACGCTGACGCCACAGAACGCTCTGAACAAAGCTGATGAGACTCTTTAAAGGTCCTGAAAATACAGTTTCAGGTTTGGATTCCAGGTTCTTTTGATGCTTCCTGTTCCTTAATGTTCTTCTGTGGCGGTAAACCTTCATTTCCCTGTGCAGGCCGTGAAAAACACGGAGCAGAAACAAATCACCACCTTCTTCCTGATCCTGATCGTCTGGTGGTCGTTTGGTGAGATCACACAAAGCTATGACGGGAAAACGTCGGTCTGAGCCGTTAACTGTTAATTCAATCTCACATTTGCTCTCTGGAGACTATCCATCTGTTCAGTGACCTAACACCCTTTCAAAATAAGAGTTCTGGGTCCAAACGCTCCGTTGAAACAAACATGTGAAGAATCAGGATCAGCTCTTTCCTCAGTTTGACTTTGAGGTCAAAGGTCAACTATGATGTTTTTAAAAACTCTGTTCAAACACCGGGAACACCAGGCTCTGACAGGAAGTTTGACTTTCCGATACAACGACCCTGAAGTGCGACCGCCACACGTTAACAAATGGTTCCTCTGTCAAAACAAAGCACCAATGGGCTCCTTCCACTGTAATGGACTTTACTATGAGAGGAGCTGGTGCAGGGGCCAGTAGGTAAGTCTTTAAAACACTCTTTAATAAACTCTGGCTTCACTAACTACGCTGATGACGCTTTGTTGTGTTTGTAGGGACTCTTCTTGTGTGTGTGTGTGTGTGTGTGTGTGTGTGTGTGTGTGTGTGTGTGTGTGTCTGTGTGTGTGTGTGTGTGTGTGTGTGTGTGTGTGTGTGTGTGTGTAGGGACTCTTCTCATGCTGCTGCAGAGGTTTGCTGTTATTTTCAGCAGCATTAGTGGTTAAAAAAGACCTTTGAATGCCTTCACCGTGCTGCCCCGAGCTAACCACTGTTAGCCACGTCCGGCTGTTAGCATCTCTCCTGATTTCTACCTTAATAAAAACTGTCTCCATGGTTACTGAGGATTAAAGTGCAGACACAGACCCTGGAGGAGGAGGTTTGAGACAAAACTACCTGTTAGCTTTAGATGATTAAAGGTTAAATACGTGCACCCACTTTAATCAGGAATGTTTTCATGATGTACTGGAGGCACAAAAACCTGCAACTACGATATCTTAAATCCAAAATGTCACAGATGTGTTTTGGTCTTAAATATTGCGTGACTTCCAGACGTGTCGACGCCAAATTTACCCATGAAACCTCATTAAAAACCTTCCACCGGAGACGCTCTCTGCTTCCACACACCGTGACCATGTGCTCCACCTGTCGTGTCATATATCAGAGTCATGTGAGCCGGGGCGCTCAGAGGTCGTTCCTGGGGCCGGACGTGCCGACGGAACGGACCTGATTTAAAGAGAAACCGTAGACGACGAGTTCTCACTTTCCCGCTGCTCAAGAGGGGTCGGAGCAGGGTTTCACTTCACCACGGAGGGGGGGGGGGGGTCTGAGACTGTCAAGACCGGCTTATGAAAAGACCCCGAGAGAGACGGAGAGGGTGATTGAGTGAGAGAGGGAGGGAGGGAGGGAGGGAGGGAGAGAGAGAGGGAGAGAGGGAGAGAGGAGGAGGACAATGGGGCCTTTGATGAGGTTTTTCAGGGAGCATATGTGGGTCAAACACTTTCACTACCTTAACCTGATGATACACACACACACACACACACACACACACACACACACACACACACACACACACACACACACACACACACACACACACACACACACACACACACACACACACACACACACACACACACACACACACACACACACACACACACACACACACACACACACACACACACACACACACACACACACTTACTCCCTGGCAGCGCCGCACACACACGTATCTCTAAAATAGATTTCCAGCTTCATGTGCTTTAAGAAGATGCAAAGATGCAAAGATGCAAAGCAGTAGTCGCAGCTCTTCTGTGGATGCAGACGGGTCCTCCAGTAACACACTGCGTGAGTGTGTGAGTGTGTGAGTGTGTGAGTGCGTGAGTGCGTGAGTGTGTGAGTGTGTGAGTGTGTGAGTGTGTGAGTGCGTGAGTGTGTGAGTGTGTGAGTGTGTGAGTGTGTGAGTGCGTGAGTGTGTGAGTGTGTGAGTGTGTGAGTGTGTGAGTGTGTGAGTGCGTGAGTGTGTGAGTGCGTGAGTGCGTGAGTGCGTGAGTGTGTGAGTGCGTGAGTGTGTGAGTGCGTGAGTGTGTGAGTGTGTGAGTGCGTGGGTGTGTGAGTGTGTGAGTGTGTGAGTGCGTGAGTGCGTGAGTGTGTGAGTTCGTGAGTGCGTGAGTGCGTGAGTGTGTGTGTGTGAGTGTGTGAGTGTGTGAGTGCGTGAGTGCGTGAGTGTGTGAGTGTGTGAGTGTGTGAGTGCGTGAGTGTGTGAGTGTGTGAGTGCGTGAGTGTGTGAGTTCGTGAGTGCGTGAGTGTGTGAGTGCGTGTGTGAGTGTGTGAGTGCGTGAGTGCGTGAGTTCGTGAGTGCGTGAGTGCGTGAGTGCGTGAGTGCGTGAGTGTGTGAGTGCGTGAGTGCGTGAGTGCGTGTGTGTGTGTGTGAGTGAGTGAGTGCGTGTGTGCGTGAGTGCGTGAGTGCGTGAGTGCGTGAGTGCGTGAGTGCGTGAGTGCGTGAGTGCGTGTGTGTGTGAGTGCGTGAGTGTGTGTGTGTGTGTGAGTGCGTGAGTGTGTGAGTGCGTGAGTGTGTGAGTGTGTGAGTGTGTGAGTGTGTGAGTGTGTGAGTGCGTGAGTGCGTGAGTGCGTGAGTGTGTGAGTGTGTGAGTGTGTGAGTGTGTGAGTGCGTGAGTGTGTGAGTGTGTGAGTGTGTGAGTGTGTGAGTGCGTGAGTGTGTGAGTGCGTGAGTGCGTGAGTGTGTGAGTGCGTCCTGTGCACAGCGGACCTGCAGGCCGCAGCTTCTCCTCGTCCACAGCATCAATCCTCCCTGAAGCACGAGCGTCAGCGGGGGAGTTTCCTCTGAAGCTCTAAACTCTGAGCGCTCTGATGCGTTTCATCTCATAATCAAGAATCACGCGGCGCCGTAATCGCCCAGGGATCGGTCACTGTACAGTCGGATTATTAGCAGATTCATAATGTAAAGTGTCCTGAGGCGGTAATCGTTTCCTCTTCAGTGGGATTGTTCTCGGTCGTGTTCCCTCCGCTGCTGTTGGTTTATGGCTCTCATTATTGCTGCATGTTGTTTTTACGCACTCCGTCATGTCGGTAAAGCACCGGTCGCTTTGGTGTCTGGGTCGAACTCAGACGCCACAGAGACGCCGTTCATCTGAGCACATCACCACGACACCGGCCTTCACTGAAACAGGCTCATCACCGTTCACTGAGCACACTGGTGGTTTTTAGTGTGACATCACTTCACTGATCCCTCTGATGGGATTGTTATTTCACTGTCCCTTCACTTGTGTCAGGCCCGGGCAGGAACGAGGACTCACATGCGGAGGTTCGCGGATCAACACTGACTTCATTGGCTTGACGACAGGAACGTGGTGCAGAGCAAAAGCCACAAACAAAAGACACAAGAGAATTGTAAAAGGTAAAACTTACTTGGACCAAACGAGGAACACAAACACCTGAACGTTGAAACAAAGAACTCAAAGGCACGAACAAGACTGTGGGAAAACGCTGGAAACACTCGACTCAAGGTACGAAATAATCTGGCACCGATCAAGAGGGAAGACACGGACTTTATACACATGAAGGAGGGGACACAGGTGGAAACAATCATGGATCAGGGAGGACGTGAGAGCGGTGACACAAGAGGAAGAGCAAGTGACCTGGAACCAGAGGAGAGTTACCTTTCAAAATAAAACAGGAAATTCACAAAGACAGGACAGACGTCACCGCGGCGTGACAACTTTAAAGTCACAGCACAGGAGAGAAGGTCCTGATGTGAACTCTAACGTGTCCACATGATCACGGTTCTTTAGTTTGTGTCGTTGCCGCCTGACGGACTGGACGACCCTGTGGCTGCAGGTGAAGAGATGTTTCTGCTGCAGACGCTGAAAACAACCTCACGTCCGACTGCGACGCCGCTGGACTTTAACCAGAGTTTCCGTGGCGATGAGAAAACACAGAGAGCTGCAGTTTCCTTCTCCTCGCTGGCATCCATTGTTTCCACCTGAGCTCCATCTCTGCTCCACTTTACCCCAGAACCGTAGTCGATGTGGCGCGCTGTGAAAGAGCCGCGCTGCTGCGTTCGGCGCTCTCTCCGTCGCTCTTTTGAAGTTTAATCCTCACGCCTGAACCCAGATGAGCTTCAGACGCCACAGAAGTGTTTTTCTCATCAGCAGCTGAACCTCTGAGTGTCACATTAATGTTTTCTCTCCCTGAAGCCGCTTTTTATAAAGTCCATCCATTAATCATTGAATTGAGTTGCATTCACGTCGTCCGGCTGCACACACACACGTCAGTGATCGATCGACGGATGAACTGATGGATTTGAAAGAGCGACGTTATTGAACAGATGAAGAAAGGAGGTTTATCGGTGCTGATCTGATCCAGACCGGAGCCGTCAGCTGCACACACTGATCCTTTGAGCCGACTGGTTTGTGCAGGTTTGATCACTTTGACTTGGTCCAATAGTCAAATCCAAACACGGACTGCTGCCTGTTCCACCTGTAAATGATCCAATCAAAGGTATATTTTATATTAAATGTATTATTTGTAAGTCTGACGGGACCAGCCTGGTCCTGGTCCTGGTCCTGGCCCTGGCCCTGGTCCTGGTCCTGGTCCTGGTCCTGGTCCATTCCCAGCCCTGTTCTGGTCCTGGTCCTGGTCCTGGTCCATTCCCAGCCCTGTTCTGGTCCTGGTCCTGGTCCTGGCCCTGGCCCTGGCCCTGGTCCTGGCCCTGGCCCTGGCCCTGGTCCTGGTCCTGGCCCTGGTCCTGGTCCTGGTCCTGGCCCTGGTCCTGGTCCTGGTCCTGGTCCTGGTCCTGGTCCAGTCCCAGCCTGGTCCTGGTCCTGGTCCTGGTCCTGGTCCTGGTCCTGGTCCAGTCCCAGCCTGGTCCTGGTCCTGGTCCTGGTCCTGGCCCTGGCCCTGGTCCTGGTCCTGGCACTGGCCCTGGTCCTGGTCCTGGTCCTGGTCCTGGTCCTGGTCCTGGTTCTGGTCCTGGTCAGATGCGTACATGAACTGATGAAGCCTCTTGGATCAGAGGTGAAACGTCTTCCTGACACAGAACCAGGTCCAGTTGTTTTTGACTGAAGCTGCTTTGAGGAGAACGACGACCTGAACACATGAGAACCTTCAGAAGCGTTTGTAAAGGTGTTCATGTGACTTCCAAGAGCAGCAGATAAATATTTAAAGAGCGTTTAAAATGTTAAATCTGAGAGCGGAACAGCTGCGGTGGTAGAACGACTACACACCTGTTCAGCTTCATGACTGGATCTGGCGACAGGCTTTTCCTCTCCACTGGATTTTCGGTTATTACGTCTCTGCACAGGAAACTTTAACCGTCAGCCTAAGCAGAACTGACAGCCTAACAGAGTTAACCAGCTCACACCAGAGCCAATATCAGGAGGAGTGGACTGAGCAAAAAACAATATGTCACTGCAGCTCGCTGGTTAACGGCGCCTGGTCTGCAGGGAGGGGGGGGTGAACCGCACCCGGGAGCCGCTGGACGTTCCACAGCGACCTCCTCGGTGTGTGCAGAGCTTGATCCCATCACACTCTGGATCCTAAAGCGCTCTGTCACAGAATCACCCCACAGTCGTTCTGCACGCCACAGAAAAGAGCCACGAGGAGAGAAAAGAGTGTCGGACGTCAGGAGCACGCTGACAGGACCTTTATAAGATCACAACAACAAGGCAAGAAGCAATTTAACACCTGGAGATATTCAGAAACTGGAGCGGTTATAGTTTTAGGGGCAGGTGCATGTGCATACACATGTGTTTACAGTTCAGGTACAGACAGGAGGCAGACTGATGGTGTTAGAGGCGTCAGGTGGACACAGAGATGCTGTATGTGAGTGATTCTTGCAGATTAATTTTAGTCCAGAACAATGAAAGGACTAGAACAGCACAGTGCTTCTTCCATTACCTACATTTATGATGTTGCTTTTCTCTTCTTCATTATTACTGCCTCTGTTCTTTCTTTTAAAATAGATTTGATTGATTATTAAGTTGTTTGGAGTAAAGTTTGTTCTCTTCTGTCACAGCTGACGTGCTCCCGGCGGCTGCGAGCTCCTGAAACAAACCTGTGGCTGAGCAAGAGACGAAGGAGGTGACGCTTCCTCCGCTGCAGAGAAGCCTGACGTGTGGTTACAGCCACGCAGGATGTTTCTGTGAGGCTTCAGTTCAGAAAGGAGATGAAACAAAGCGTCGTAGTGCATCTGCATCATTTACAGCCTCTCGACCCGCCGCCCCCCGTCCCCTGGATCCCAGAGTCCAGAGTGTCGCAGCGGAGCCGGTTCAGCTCATCTCTTATCACAGACGCTGGATCCCAGCGGCTCAAACACACACACCAGCCCTGAAAAGGTCGACACGGCTTCACCGCCGAGTCTTTGATCTGACAGCCAAGACAGCTTTGATACGAGCTTATCAGTGAAAACAAGACTCTCACTCGTCTCCCGTCTCCACCCTCAGTTTCTCAGTTTCATCTCCTCCTGACACCTTCTCTCCCTCCATCACTTCATCCCTCTTATCTCTCCCTCCTTCCTCCTCTCAGAGACTCTTTCGCTTGTTTCTGTATTAGAGCTGAAGGACTGAACCGTCTGTTTACTCGGTTTAACCGTGCTGTTTCTGCACAGTGTCATGAAGATTTCTGACACCTTGTCCCGACTGAAGAGTCACAAATCCCGTCTCCGAAAAGAGACTAAACCCAGGTTTTGTTAAGTCACAGTCCCAGAAAACATCCAGTGTTGTTGACGCTGTTCTGTCCGAGCCTTCATGAATCATGGCTGTTGAAGTTCTTCTAAAGCCGTTCATCTGTGCTGCAGACTGAAGACGGTTCGGAGAGTTTGATTCTGTTGAGTTCGACTGAAGTCAACGAGCTCATTAAGTCTTTAACGTCTTGGTTCAGGAAAGAGACAAACTTGAACTATGAATGTTGGGTTTTTCTGTTTCAAGTGTAATTCCAGAGAAATCAAAGCAGCAATGGGCTCCTTCAACAAAGCGTCATCAGCGTAGTTAGTGAAGCCAGAGTTTATCAAAGAGTGTTTTAAAGACTCACCTACTGGCCCCTGCACCAGCTCCTCTACCGGCTGATCTTCCATCCTGCGACTCCTTTCGTCCTGTTCCTGCAGCTCTTCCTCTGTGTGTTCCTCCTTCCTGCGTCCATTGAAACCGTTTTAGTCACCTGTCAGATTGAAATCTGTTGACTCAGCCATTTCGGATCCTATGTGTGAGTGTTGAAGCTTGTGATCATGTCTGGACACTAACGTGACCCACTGTGAGCTAAAGCTGCCTGTAACACCACACCACAACCTGCCACACACCACTGAAACAAAGCACCAATGGGCTCCTTCCACCGTAATGGACTTTACTATGAGAGGAGCTGGTACAGGGGCCAGTAGGTAAGTCTTTAAAACACTCTTTAATAAACTCTGGCTTCACTATCTACGCTGATGACGCTTTGTTGTGTGTGTGTGTGTGTGTGTGTGTGTGTGTGTTGTGTGTGTAGGGACTCTTCTCATGCTGCTGCAGAGGTTTGCTGTTATTTTCAGCAGCATTAGTGGTTAAAAAAGACCTTTGAATGCCTTCAGCGTGCTGCCCCGAGCTAACCACTGTTAGCCCCGAGCTAACCACTGTTAGCCACGTCCGGCTGTTAGCATCTCTCCTGGATTTCTACCTTAATAAAAACTGTCTCCATGGTTACTGATGATTAAAGTGCAGACAAAGACCCTGGAGGAGGATTTTGTGCTGGAATAACACTTTAATAAGGAAAAGAAGTGGAAGATTATGACTTATTGAGACTTTATTATCATGTCTCCACATCACACACCGGGGTGGATGTGTCCTCATCCATCAGGTGCTTGACTGACGGAGGCCCGACGGATCATTTGAACATATCATCAAACCCTCGTCCGTATCTCTCCTCCTCTACACTCAGTCTAAAAACACTTCTCTCAGTCTCTCTCACAGTCGTCACTCCATCCAGCCTTCTGTTGGAAAATAATAACTGTAATTACATGAAATAGTGCAGGCCGTGGTGATTGACCCCTCTATTCTCCGTCCTACTGTAAGACAAGGCTTTCTTTTTCACTTCACGTCGTAGATTTTTCAAAGGCAAAGTGCTTTTCATGACACACTGAAGCTGAAAAGCAAACTTCAGCAGTCAAGAGCTCCTTTTCTGCTTAATGTCAAGTGTTTGAGGAATTTAGTCTGTTTCCCATTCACTCTGGTTGCTGTTTTAACTGCCCACTGATGTGCCGTCCCAGAAGAGCTAAGGTTCTCCTGACGTTACCCAGGGTTCATGTGGACCCTAAGGTTCTCCTGACGTTACCCAGGGTTCATGTGGACCCTAAGATTCTCCTGACGTTACCCAGGGTTCATGTGGACCCTAAGATTCTCCTGACGTTACCCAGGGTTCATGTGGACCCTAAGATTCTCCTGATGTTACCCAGGGTTCATGTGGACGAGGCCTAAGATTCTCCTGACGTTACCCAGGGTTCATGTGGACGAGGCCTAAGATTCTCCTGACGTTACCCAGGGTTCATGTGGACCCTAAGATTCTCCTGACGTTACCCAGGGTTCATGTGGACCCTAAGGTTCTCCTGACGTTACCCAGGGTTCATGTGGACCCTAAGATTCTCCTGACGTTACCCAGGGTTCATGTGGACGAGGCCTAAGGTTCTCCTGACGTTATCCAGGGTTCATGTGGACGAGGCCTAAGGTTCTCCTGACGTTACCCAGGGTTCATGTGGACGAGGCCTAAGATCCTCCTGACGTTACCCAGGGTTCATATGGACGAGACCTAAGATTCTCCTGACGTTACCCAGGGTTCATGTGGACGAGGCCTAAGGTTCTCCTGACGTTACCCAGGGTTCATGTGGACCCTAAGATCCTCCTGACGTTACCCAGGGTTCAGGTGGACCCTAAGATTCTCCTGATGTTACCCAGGGTTCATGTGGACCCTAAGGTTCTCCTGACGTTACCCAGGGTTCATGTGGACCCAAAGATTCTCCTGATGTTACCCAGGGTTCATGTGGACGAGGTCTAAGATTCTCCTGACGTTACCCAGGGTTCATGTGGACCCTAAGGTTCTCCTGACGTTACCCAGGGTTCATGTGGACCCTAAGATCCTCCTGACGTTACCCAGGGTTCATGTGGACGAGGCCTAAGGTTCTCCTGACGTTACCCAGGGTTCATGTGGACCCTAAGATTCTCCTGACGTTACCAGGGTTCATGTGGACGAGGCCTAAGGTTCTCCTGACGTTACCCAGGGTTCATGTGGACCCTAAGATTCTCCTGACGTTACCCAGGGTTCATGTGGACCCTAAGATCCTCCTGATGTTACCCAGGGTTCATGTGGACCCTAAGATTCTCCTGACGTTACCCAGGGTTCATGTGGACCCTAAGGTTCTCCTGACGTTACCCAGGGTTCATGTGGACCCTAAGATTCTCCTGACGTTACCCAGGGTTCATGTGGACCCTAAGATTCTCCTGACGTTACCCAGGGTTCATGTGGACCCTAAGATTCTCCTGACGTTACCCAGGGTTCATGTGGACGAGGCCTAAGATTCTCCTGACGTTACCCAGGGTTCATGTGGACGAGGCCTAAGATTCTCCTGACGTTACCCAGGGTTCATGTGGACCCTAAGATTCGCCTGACGTTACCCAGGGTTCATGTGGACCCTAAGGTTCTCCTGACGTTACCCAGGGTTCATGTGGACCCTAAGATTCTCCTGACTTTACCCAGGGTTCATGTGGACGAGGCCTAAGATCCTCCTGACGTTACCCAGGGTTCATGTGGACCCTAAGATTCTCCTGACGTTACCCAGGGTTCATGTGGACGAGGCCTAAGATTCTCCTGACGTTACCCAGGGTTCATGTGGACCCTAAGGTTCTCCTGACGTTACCCAGGGTTCATGTGGACCCTGAGAGTCTCCTGACGTTACCCAGGGTTCATGTGGACCCTAAGATTCTCCTGACGTTACCCAGGGTTCATGTGGACCCTAAGATTCTCCTGACGTTACCCAGGGTTCATGTGGACCCTAAGATCCTCCTGACGTTACCCAGGGTTCATGTGGACCCTAAGACTCTCCTGATGTTACCCAGGGTTCATGTGGACCCTAAGGTTCTCCTGACGTTACCCAGGGTTCATGTGGACCCTAAGATTCTCCTGACGTTACCCAGGGTTCATGTGGACCCTAAGATTCTCCTGACGTTACCCAGGGTTCATGTGGACCCTAAGATCCTCCTAATGTTACCCAGGGTTCATGTGGACCCTAAGATTCTCCTGACGTTACCCAGGGTTCATGTGGACGAGGCCTAAGATTCTCCTGATGTTACCCAGGGTTCATGTGGACCCTAAGATTCTCCTGACGTTACCCAGGGTTCATGTGGACGAGGTCTAAGATTCTCCTGACGTTACCCAGGGTTCATGTGGACGAGGCCTAAGATTCTCCTGACGTTACCCAGGGTTCATGTGGACGAGGTCTAAGATCCTCCTGACGTTACCCAGGGTTCATGTGGACCCTAAGGTTCTCCTGACGTTACCCAGGGTTCATGTGGACCCTAAGATCCTCCTGACGTTACCCAGGGTTCATGTGGACCCTAAGGTTCTCCTGACGTTACCCAGGGTTCATGTGGACCCTAAGATTCTCCTGACGTTACCCAGGGTTCATGTGGACCCTAAGATTCTCCTGACGTTACCCAGGGTTCATGTGGACCCTAAGATTCTCCTGACGTTACCCAGGGTTCATGTGGACCCTAAGATCCTCCTGACGTTACCCAGGGTTCATGTGGACGAGGTCTAAGATTCTCCTGACGTTACCCAGGGTTCATGTGGACCCTAAGATCCTCCTGACGTTACCCAGGGTTCATGTGGACCCTGAGACTCTCCTGACGTTACCCAGGGTTCATGTGTGGAAACGTCTCTCACAGAGCAGGAGAATCACCTTCATACACTTGTACGCTCTCGACATCTGAACACCTTCACGCCTCCAGCTCTCAGATGATGAATCCACTTCTGTGTGACGTCTTCTGTTGACCTACTGTCTCCCCCTGAACCCCCCCCCACCCTCCCCCCTCTAATCACTAATAAGCCTCTTACGCGTCCGCGCAGTAGAAGCACAGTCGGCCTGTGACGTACGAGTCCTTTGTGTTGTAAACACCCAAACACTCTCGTGTGATTGGTCTGTGCGTTGCACATCAGAGGGAGCGCGGTGAGGGGATAATGCGTAATGCTGATGGAAGATGGTTCCAGAACAACATGTTCTGTCCTCGAGGACTCGTCCTGACGCCGCTGCATTAACGCCGCGTCCTAAAAGGCTGCTCCGTCTCCCTCTCCCCTCTTAAGCCGTCACACACTTCACTCCTTGAGTTGTGTTTCCAGACGTAATCACCTGAAGGGTGCAGGAGAAGGAAAACACTGGTTTGTCACCGGTTCAATATCCTAAAGATGAATAATTCACTGTGTACTCGCTGTACTTGACTTTTAGACTGAAGGGGCCAGAGTTTACTCCACTTCCTCCTCAAACGTCTTTCTTTTACTTTGAAAATCCTTCAGAGCAACGAAGAGACTTTTATTTCACTGAGCATCAAAACTGATGAGTGTTTACGTACGATATGTTACAAAACCGTTAAGTTCAGGAGACGGTTAAGTTTAGTCACTAAAGGAGACGGTTAAGTTTAGTCCCTAAAGGAGACGGTTAAGTTTAGTCTCTAAAGGAGACGGTTAAGTGTAGACCACTAAAGGAGACCTCTGGACTGTGATGAAGCTGTAAAAACACCTTTTATTCAGCCGAGCTGAAGCCGAATCTGAGCTTAACGGTGTCTGCGGAGTATTAACGGTCGTTCCTTCAGGATTAAACCTTGTCGTCCATCAGTCGTCGTCATGAACACAATAAAACCGTGACGAGCTCATTTAGTCCTTTTTCCATTTCCCTCCGTTCTGTCTCCATCTGTCAGACTCCTCTCTCTCTCTCTCTCTCTCTCTCTCTCTCTCTCTCTCTCTCTCTCTCTCTCTCCCTCCCCCTCTCTCTCTCCCTCTCTCTCTCTCTCTCTCTCCTCTCGCCTCTGTGTCTGTCCTCTCTCTCTCTCTCTCTCTCTCTCCCTCCCCCTCTCTCTCTCCCTCTCTCTCTCTCTCTCTCTCTCTCTCTCTCTCCTCTCGCCTCTGTGTCTGTCCTCTCTCTCTCTCTCTCTCTCTCTCTCAGAGGGGGAAAATCCGCACATTCACTGTTTGACCTGTGGTGCTGAACGCGTCCGGAGCCTCGTGGACTCAAGTACCCGGGTCTGGTGCTGGACCACAAACACACAGGCGGTCTACAGGAAGGGCCTGAGCCGGCTTCACCTCCTGAGGAGGCTCCGGTCCTTCAACGTCTGACACCGGATGCTTCAGATGTTTTATCAGTCTGCTGTCACGAGCACCATCTTCTTCTTCTTCTGTGGTGTCCTGGGGCGCGGGCACCATCTTCTTCTTCTGTGGTGTCCTGGGGCGCGGGCACCATCTTCTTCTTCTGTGGTGTCCTGGGGCGCGGGCACCATCTTCTTCTTCTGTGGTGTCCTGGGGTGCGGGCATCAAAGCAAAAGACGCGAACACACTGAACACACTCGTAAAGAAGGCCGGGTCTGCGGAGGAGCACAGGATGCAAAGCTGCTGGTGATCATGGACGATGTCTCTCATCCCCTCCATGAAACACTGGACGAGCTTCAGCAGCAGGAACGCCACAGGAAACAGTTCCTACCTGCTGCTTAAAGAACGGCAGAGGAAACAGTTCCTACCTGCTGTCTTAAGGAACGCCACAGGAAACAGTTCCTACCTGCTGCTTAAAGAACGCCACAGGAAACGGTTCCTACCTGCTGCTTAAAGAACGCCACAGGAAACGGTTCCTACCTGCTGCTTAAAGAACGCCACAGGAAACAGTTCCTACCTGCTGCTTAAAGAACGCCACAGGAAACAGTTCCTACCTGCTGCTTAAAGAACGCCACAGGAAACAGTTCCTACCTGCTGCTTAAAGAACGCCACAGGAAACAGTTCCTACCTGCTGCTTAAAGAACGCCACAGGAAACAGTTCCTACCTGCTGCTTAAAGAACGCCACAGGAAACAGTTCCTCCCTGTTGCTTAAGGAACGCCACAGGAAACAGTTCCTACCTGCTGCTTAAAGAACGCCACAGGAAACAGTTCCTACCTGCTGCTTAAAGAACGCCACAGGAAACAGTTCCTACCTGCTGCTTAAAGAACGCCACAGGAAACAGTTCCTACCTGCTGCTTAAAGAACGCCACAGGAAACAGTTCCTACCTGCTGCTTAAAGAACGCCACAGGAAACAGTTCCTACCTGCTGCTTAAAGAACGCCACAGGAAACAGTTCCTACCTGCTGCTTAAAGAACGCCACAGGAAACAGTTCCTACCTGCTGCTTAAAGAACGCCACAGGAAACAGTTCCTACCTGCTGCTTAAAGAACGCCACAGGAAACAGTTCCTACCTGCTGCTTAAAGAACAACACAGGAAACAGTTCCTACCTGCTGCTTAAAGAACGCCACAGGAAACAGCTCCTACCTGCTGCTTAAAGAACGCCACAGGAAACAGTTCCTACCTGCTGCTTAAAGAACGCCACAGGAAACAGTTCCTACCTGCTGCTTAAGGAACGCCACAGGAAACAGTTCCTACCTGCTGCTTAAGGAACGGCACAGGAAACAGTTCCTACCTGCTGCTTAAAGAACGCCACAGGAAACAGTTCCTACCTGCTGCTTAAAGAACGGCACAGGAAACAGTTCCTACCTGCTGCTTAAAGAACGCCACAGGAAACAGTTCCTACCTGCTGCTTAAGGAACGCCACAGGAAACAGTTCCTACCTGCTGCTTAAGGAACGCCACAGGAAACAGTTCCTACCTGCTGTTTAAAGAACGCCACAGGAAACAGTTCCTACCTGCTGCTTAAAGAACGCCACAGGAAACAGTTCCTACCTGCTGCTTAAGGAACGCCACAGGAAACAGTTCCTACCTGCTGCTTAAGGAACGCCACAGGAAACAGTTCCTACCTGCTGCTTAAGGAACGCCACAGGAAACAGTTCCTACCTGCTGCTTAAAGAACGCCACAGGAAACAGTTCCTACCTGCTGCTTAAAGAACGCCACAGGAAACAGTTCCTACCTGCTGCCTTAAAGAACGCCACAGGAAACAGTTCCTACCTGCTGCTTAAAGAACGGCACAGGAAACAGTTCCTACCTGCTGCTTAAAGAACGCCACAGGAAACAGTTCCTACCTGCTGCTTAAAGAACGCCACAGGAAGCAGTTCCTACCTGCTGCTTAAAGAACGCCACAGGAAACAGTTCCTACCTGCTGCTTAAAGAACGCCACAGGAAACAGTTCCTACCTGCTGCTTAAAGAACGCCACAGGAAACAGTTCCTACCTGCTGCTTAAAGAACGCCACAGGAAACAGTTCCTACCTGCTGCTTAAAGAACGCCACAGGAAACAGTTCCTACCTGCTGCTTAAAGAACGCCACAGGAAACAGTTCCTACCTGCTGCTTAAAGACCGCCACAGGAAACAGTTCCTACCTGCTGCTTAAAGAACGCCACAGGAAACAGTTCCTACCTGCTGCTTAAAGAACGCCACAGGAAACAGTTCCTACCTGCTGCTTAAAGAACGCCACAGGAAACAGTTCCTACCTGCTGTCTTAAAGAGCGCCACAGGAAACAGTTCCTACCTGCTGCTTAAAGAACGCCACAGGAAACAGTTCCTACCTGCTGCTTAAAGAACGCCACAGGAAACAGTTCCTACCTGCTGCTTAAAGAACGCCACAGGAAACAGTTCCTACCTGCTGTCTTAAAGAGCGCCACAGGAAACAGTTCCTACCTGCTGCTTAAAGAACGCCACAGGAAACAGTTCCTACCTGCTGCTTAAAGAACGCCACAGGAAACAGTTCCTACCTGCTGCTTAAAGAACGCCACAGGAAACAGTTCCTACCTGCTGCTTAAAGAATGATACAGGAAACAGTTCCTACCTGCTGCTTAAAGAACGCCACAGGAAACAGTTCCTACCTGCTGCCTAAAGAACGCCACAGGAAACAGTTCCTACCTGCTGCTTAAAGAACGCCACAGGAAACAGTTCCTACCTGCTGCTTAAAGAACGCCACAGGAAACAGTTCTTACCTGCTGCTTAAAGAACGCCACAGGAAACAGTTCCTACCTGCTGCTTAAAGAACGCCACAGGAAACAGTTCCTACCTGCTGCTTAAAGAACGCCACAGGAAACAGTTCCTACCTGCTGCTTAAAGAACGGCACAGGAAACAGTTCCTACCTGCTGCTTAAAGAACGCCACAGGAAACAGTTCCTACCTGCTGCTTAAAGAACGCCACAGGAAACAGTTCCTACCTGCTGCCTAAAGAACGCCACAGGAAACAGTTCCTACCTGCTGCTTAAAGAACGCCACAGGAAACAGTTCCTACCTGCTGCTTAAAGAACGCCACAGGAAACAGTTCCTACCTGCTGCTTAAAGAACGCCACAGGAAACAGTTCCTACCTGCTGCTTAAAGAACGCCACAGGAAACAGTTCCTACCTGCTGCTTAAGGAACGCCACAGGAAACAGTTCCTACCTGCTGCTTAAAGAACGCCACAGGAAACAGTTCCTACCTGCTGCTTAAAGAACGCCACAGGAAACAGTTCCTACCTGCTGCTTAAGGAACGCCACAGGAAACAGTTCCTACCTGCTGCCTAAAGAACGCCACAGGAAACAGTTCCTACCTGCTGCCATAAAGAACGCCACAGGAAACAGTTCCTACCTGCTGCTTAAAGAACGCCACAGGAAACAGTTCCTACCTGCTGCTTAAAGAACGCCACAGGAAACAGTTCCTACCTGCTGCTTAAAGAACGCCACAGGAAACAGTTCCTACCTGCTGCTTAAAGAACGCCACAGGAAACAGTTCCTACCTGCTGCTTAAAGAACGCCACAGGAAACAGTTCCTACCTGCTGCTTAAAGAACGCCACAGGAAACAGTTCCTACCTACTGCTTAAAGAACGCCACAGGAAACAGTTCCTACCTGCTGCTTAAAGAACGCCACAGGAAACAGTTCCTACCTGCTGCTTAAAGAACGCCACAGGAAACAGTTCCTACCTGCTGCTTAAATAACGCCACAGGAAACAGTTCCTACCTGCTGCTTAAAGAACGAGACAGGAAACAGTTCCTACCTGCTGCTTAAAGAACGCCACAGGAAACAGTTCCTACCTGCTGCTTTAAGAACGCCACAGGAAACAGTTCCTACCTGCTGCTTAAAGAACGCCACAGGAAACAGTTCCTACCTGCTGCTTAAAGAACGCCACAGGAAACAGTTCCTACCTGCTGCTTAAAGAACGCCACAGGAAACAGTTCCTACCTGCTGCTTAAAGAACGCCACAGGAAACAGTTCCTACCTGCTGCTTAAAGAACGCCACAGGAAACAGTTCCTACCTGCTGCTTAAAGAACGGCACAGGAAACAGTTCCTACCTGCTGCTTAAAGAACGCCACAGGAAACAGTTCCTACCTCGCTGCTTAAAGACCCGCACAGGAAACAGTTCCTACCTGCTGCCTAAAGAACGCCACAGGAAACAGTTCCTACCGGCTGCTTAAAGAACGCCACAGGAAACAGTTCCTACCTGCTGCTTAAAGAACGCCACAGGAAACAGTTCATACCTGCTGCTTAAAGAACGCCACAGGAAACAGTTCCTACCTGCTGCTTAAAGAACGCCACAGGAAACAGTTCCTACCTGCTGCTTAAAGAACGCCACAGGAAACAGTTCCTACCTGCTGCCTTAAAGAACGCCACAGGAAACAGTTCCTAACTGCTGCTTAAAGAACGCCACAGGAAACAGTTCCTACCTGCTGCTTAAAGAACGCCACAGGAAACAGTTCCTACCTGCTGCCTTAAAGAACGCCACAGGAAACAGTTCCTACCTGCTGCTTAAAGAACGCCACAGGAAACAGTTCCTACCTGCTGCTTAAAGAACGCCACAGGAAACAGTTCCTACCTGCTGCTTAAAGAACGCCACAGGAAACAGTTCCTACCTGCTGCTTAAAGAACGCCACAGGAAACAGTTCCTACCTGCTGCTTAAAGAACGCCACAGGAAACAGTTCCTACCTGCTGCTTAAAGAACGCCACAGGAAACAGTTCCTACCTGCTGCTTAAAGAACGCCACAGGAAACAGTTCCTACCTGCTGCTTAAAGAACGCCACAGGAAACAGTTCCTACCTGCTGCTTAAAGAACGCCACAGGAAACAGTTCCTACCTGCTGCTTAAAGAACGCCACAGGAAACAGTTCCTACCTGCTGCCTTAAAGAACGCCACAGGAAACAGTTCCTACCTGCTGCTTAAAGAACGCCACAGGAAACAGTTCCTACCTGCTGCTTAAAGAACGCCACAGGAAACAGCTCCTACCTGCTGCTTAAAGAACGCCACAGGAAACAGTTCCTACCTGCTGCCTTAAAGAACGCCACAGGAAACAGTTCCTACCTGCTGCTTAAAGAACGCCACAGGAAACAGTTCCTACCTGCTGCTTAAAGAACGCCACAGGAAACAGTTCCTACCTGCTGCTTAAAGAACGCCACAGGAAACAGTTCCTACCTGCTGCTTAAAGAACGCCACAGGAAACAGTTCCTACCTGCTGCTTAAAGAACGCCACAGGAAACAGCTCCTACCTGCTGCTTAAAGAACGCCACAGGAAACAGTTCCTACCTGCTGCCTTAAAGAACGCCACAGGAAACAGTTCCTACCTGCTGCTTAAAGAACGCCACAGGAAACAGTTCCTACCTGCTGCTTAAAGAACGCCACGGGAAACAGTTCCTACCTGCTGCTTAAAGAACGCCACAGGAAACAGTTCCTACCTGCTGCTTAAAGAACGCCACAGGAAACAGTTCCTACCTGCTGCTTAAAGAACGCCACGGGAAACAGTTCCTACCTGCTGCTTAAAGAACGGCACGGGAAACAGTTCCTACCTGCTGCTTAAAGAACGCCACAGGAAACAGTTCCTACCTGCTGCTTAAAGAACGCCACAGGAAACAGTTCCTACCTGCTGCTTAAAGAACGCCACAGGAAACAGTTCCTACCTGCTGCTTAAAGAACGCCACAGGAAACAGTTCCTACCTGCTGCTTAAAGAACGCCACAGGAAACAGTTCCTACCTGCTGCTTAAAGAACGCCACAGGAAACAGTTCCTACCTGCTGCTTAAAGAACGCCACAGGAAACAGTTCCTACCTGCTGCTTAAAGAACGCCACAGGAAACAGTTCCTACCTGCTGCTTTAAAGAACGCCACAGGAAACAGTTCCTACCTGCTGCTTAAAGAACGCCACAGGAAACAGTTCCTACCTGCTGCCGTCAGACTCAACGACGCTGCGCAGCAACGCTGAACGAATAAACTCACACTACTCAAAGTGACCCATCACTGAAATGCACCTTTCTCTCTCTTGCACATTAAACTCCACAGACCGCTGCTACGATGACCTCATTTCCCCTCGGGGATAAATAAAGTTATCTCTCTTGTGTGGTCCGACTGCTTCGACCTCCAGTCTGCACTCATAACTAGCTCCTGGTTATGACGTCCCCTCCTCTCCAGATGTGTTTGTTAAACAGAGAGAGAGAGAAAAGGGGAGTTTGGTCTGTGTGTGCACTGAAACTGTAAAAAAGCAGCCGCGGAGAAGCAGCATCTGTCACGTCTCCGTCCAGCGCGCCGGCGTCTTCAGGGGTGAGCTGTTTATAAAGAGGTCTGAAAGCACCGCGGCTGAATCCTCCCCGAGGCGGGAACGGAGGCACGGAGAGGCGAGCGCTGTGCACCGCGGTGGGCAGAGCCATGACTACAAATGAGCAGCGCGGAGGTCTTCACTCCTGCAGGAGCGCCTGGAAGATGTGCGTCCTGTGGCGAGTCCGCACACTTCCTCCAGCCCAGAGACAGCTGGTGTGTGAGGCCCTGGGGCGGCGTTACACACACACACACACACACACACACACACACACACACACTCCTTCACTGCTGATCCATTTTGGTCATTAGGGTTCGATTCAGGAAAAAGCTTTTTCACATGAACAGTTTCTAAGTCAGTGTTGCTTTAGGGCGCACTCCCACTGTAACTCCGCACCGCGCCAAAACAGGTTTTTCAGGTCAAGCCCAGTTCCTTTGACCAGTGTGAGTGCAACCGTACCACGTCTAGGAGCGGCATGCTTGCCGTCCACGGCCCGTTTGGGAGAGGTGGGCTTTAGTAAAGCACGTTTGCACGTGTACGAGCACGAGCGTGCGCACGTGTACGAGCACGAGGCCTACGGCGGCTCTGAGGTCATTTCCTGTGCGCCTGTTGGGACGTAGAAAAAAGAAGGAGGGGCCATGCGCGGACATTTCAAACAATGGCGGTGAAAGGTTCACGTTGGTGTGATGCGGAGGTGGAGTGTTTACTGCAGATTTGGTCGATGAAAAGATTCAAAAACAGTCGACAAGACGCACAAAAACTCCGAGGTCTACGGAAAGATCTGGAAACAAAGCCACGCATCGCCATGACGTCATCAATGCGTGTGACGTGTTACGGCGTGATGACGTATAGGCAGCAAGAAGCATTCTCCGAGGCCCAGGTAGTGTGAGTACAAACGGGCCTGGAGGGGGGGACAAGGACCCTAAAGCACGGGGCACGGGACGCACGCACAGTGGGAGGGCGCTCTAACCTGTGACGCACGCACAGTGGGAGGGCGCTCTAACCTGTGACGGAGGCACAGTGGGAGGGCGCCCTTAGTGCATTAAATGTTTGAGCGTCTCAACATCGGAAGTCACCTCTCGTCCCTGCAGGATCCACGCTGAGCCGTCACTTCTCCACGCTGTAGCGTTAGCGTACAGTTGTACTCCGTAAGGATTGGGAGGCGTTGTTTCTAGCGGCCTCTGTGGCGGTAAGATGTAACTGCAGATGAGCCTTTTCTTGCAGAGCCTCCATCTTGTCACGTTCACGGTCACTGTGTGTGTCTCTACTTCCTGTCCGTCCACTATATGTCCCCCTCTTACATCCACACACACACACACACACACACACACACACACACACACACACACACACACACACACACACACACACACACACACACACACACACACACACACACACACACACACACACTTTACTACAATCCTGACTCAGAAGTGTGAAGTTCCAGATTTCAGATGCCAAGTGAACGCAGCACTAGCGTCAGTGAGGAGCTGCAGCTGCAGACGAACAGCTGTCGGCAGCGTCACCGACACGGAGGCGTGTTTCCATTAAAGAGGGAACGTCTCCACAGACACGGGGGGGAAACTCCGCAAGTGCGCCCATTAGTGGGTCACATGATCAACCCCCGTTCACTCACCGTGGGACAGAGAGGAACTTAAGTACAACTTTAACGTGTTCTCATGAGCACATTAGTAGCAAATCCGGCGTAAAGTTATGTAAACAAACACGCTGACGGAGCGCAGGACGGACCACGATGGGGGGGACGTGAAACCGCAAATGCAACAACGCATAAAATCAACGTTACGCAGCTGATGGTCGACTAAAGACGGTTAAGGTTACGCATGAAAAACACTTGGTTAGCATCAGAAACAAGGCCGTGGACTCGTTTAGTACAGATGGGAATCGAATCCTGCTCCCCTGGATTAAAAGCCAGTGATTTAGGAAGAACTGTCAGGATCCAGGTCCTGTCAGGATCCAGGTCCTGTCATGATCCAGGTCCTCTCAGGATCCCAATCCTGTCAGGATCCAGGTCCTGTCAGGATCCAGGTCCTGTCAGGATCCAGGTCCTCTCAGGATCCCAATCCTGTCAGGATCCAGGTCCTGTCAGGACCCAGGTCCTGTCAGGATCCCAATCCTGTCAGGATCAAGGTCCTGTCAGGATCCCAATCCTGTCAAGATCCCGGTCCTGTCAGGATCCAGGTCCTGTCAGGATCCAGGTCCTGTCAGGATCCCAATCCTGTCAGGATCCAGGTCCTGTCAGGATCCCAATCCTGTCAGTATCCAGGTCCTGTCAGGATCCAGGTCCTGTCAGGATCCCAATCCTGTCAGTATCCAGGTCCTGTCAGGATCCAGGTCCTGTCAGGATCCCAATCCTGTCAGGATCCAGGTCCTGTCAGGATCCCAATCCTGTCAGGATCCAGGTCCTGTCAGGATCCCAATCCTGTCAGGATCCAGGTCCTGTCAGGATCCCAATCCTGTCAAGATCCCGGTCCTGTCAGGATCCAGGTCCTGTCAGGATCCCGGTCATGTCAGGATCCAGGTCCTGTCAGGATCCAGGTCCTGTCAGGATCCAGGTCCTGTCAGGATCCCGGTCCTGTCAGGTTCCCGAGCCTGTCAGGATCCAGGTCCTGTCAGGATCCAGGTCCTGTCAGGATCCCGGTCCTGTCAGTATCCAGGTCCTGTCAAGATCCAGGTCCTGTCAGTATCCAGGTCCTGTCAAGATCCAGGTCCTGTCAGGATCCAGGTCCTGTCAGGATCCCGGTCCTGTCAGTATCCAGGTCCTGTCAAGATCCAGGTCCTGTCAGGATCCCAATCCTGTCAGGATCCTGGTCCCCTTCAGGATCCCGGTCCTGTCAGGATCCAGGTCCTGTCAGGATCCCAATCCTATCAAGATCCCGGTCCTGTCAGGATCCAGGTCCTGTCAGGATCCAGGTCCTGTCAGGATCCAGGTCCTGTCAAGATCCAGGTCCTGTCAGGATCCCAATCCTGTCAGGATCCTGGTCCCCTTCAGGATCCCGGTCCTGTCAGGATCCAGGTCCTGTCAGGATCCCAATCCTATCAAGATCCCGGTCCTGTCAGGATCCAGGTCCTGTCAGGATCCAGGTCCTGTCAGGATCCAGGTCCTGTCAGGATCCCAATCCTGTCAAGATCCCGGTCCTGTCAGGATCCCGGTCCTGTCAGGATCCAGGTCCTGTCACACACACGGTGTTATTAACACAATGTGACCTGATGAACGGTCGTCAGCTGTTGTTGCTCGTGTGTTCCTGAACGCACCATCATCACAAAACAAGTCCTGAAAGGTTGTTTTTTAAATGACATTTAGTGCCCACTCAGCGCTTTAAACACGTCGGAATAAAAGGTCACAGTGAACGATGTGACGGGAGCGAGGTCTCATTTAAACCCAGAGGAGAGGAGGATCTCAGAGACGAGGGCCGGGTTCAAACGTGGCGCTCTGACCTCATTTCTGCCGCTGATCTTCAAACGTGTGTTTTTCCTGTGACGGCCGTGGAAAAGTGTATTCATGAGCTGATCTTTGTGTCACGCTGTGCGGCTTTGAAACGGCGCTCTTTGTGTGGTTTCCCTCTTTAAGACGATGCAGCTGAGAGGAGAAAGGTATCAGCTTTGGAACTGGGAGGTCGCAGGTTTGAATCCCATCCCAGGGTGAGTTGCTCGGTGCACAGACGACTGTGGGAGTACGAGGGGAAACCAGCGCCTGGTGAAGTGTGAACGTGTTTGAGAGAAAGAGCCGAACTCTCTGGAGGACGTGATGAAATGATGAAATGATGAAATGATGAAATGATGAAATGACAGCGTGGCACCGAACCTCCTCCACGGAGAGCGAGGCTCTGGAGCGCCGTCTGCAGCTCTGTGCGCTGCGATCGTGTCAGAAGCTCCTCTGGTGCCGCGGCCGTCACTCACTCTCACTCCTCGTGTCACTTTTAGAATATTCGACTTGGTTAGTGCTCTATTGAGTCTGAACGACAGTCGTTGGGGTCACCCGGGCCATGTGTGAACAGTTGTCCTTTGAGGTTAGATTGTTGAATCTCCTGGGAAGGGATGAAAGGGCGGCATTGTAAATTGGAGATAAGTGGTGTCTCAGACCCCCTCCTCTGTTTAGCGATGGTTTCTCCACTTTTACATAGATGCTTCTTTTACTCCTCTTTCAAACCATCTGTCCTCTCTGTCCAAGATTTGGACATTGTTGTCATC
>NC_139836.1:486136-526136 GCF_963691815.1 Echiichthys vipera | reverse complement strand
GGATGGACGCGTGCCCTTGAGCAAGGCGCTTAATCCTCCTCAGCAGCGCTGCAGCTCCACTGTGACTTTACGGGTTCGTCCAGACGTCACCGGTTCTCACTCCGTCCTGTTGTTGATCCGATCGACCGAGCTCGCTCCGTCTGCACAGATCCAGATGCTGTTGGGCTGAAGTTCGAACCCTTATCCCGACGTCACCTGTGAGAGCAGGACCGTCCCTTCAGTCGGACCGGGCATCGAACCGGGCATCGGACCTTAAGGTTTTGTGGGACCCCTGTTTTCCTGTATTCATGTTGTTTTGACTGGTGAAGGTGAGCTGGTGAGTGAAGAGATGTAATGTGATTACACCACCGTTACCTGGCGAACGGCACGGCTACTGTTCAGGTGCTACTTAGCTTAGCATGTGTGTACAGGGAAGCTAATGCTAATAAACAAGTGGAAGACAGTGATGGGATGTTTGAGTGTGACACTGTTTCACTAGTCTAACACGCCCTTTACGGTGGGAGTTATTAGATTAATGTAGTTGGTTTAATAAAAGCGTACAAAGGACCCACGCTGAAATCATCAGACGGGTCAAAAGGACGCCACAGACTCTGATGGTTCTGATCATGTGACAGGAAACAGCTGATCGTCGTGTGGGTTTGCTACGTCAGAACTAATTCAGCATCAACGTATTCGAACCCACGGACCACGTGCAGACCAGACACCTGAGAATCCTCCTGAAACGCTGTTTCCATGGTAACCTGGAGATAACCCGGGTTAAACTGCCGGAAACGCGCTGAGGGACTTCTGCACCGCGTCTTTCACCGTTCTGTGAGTGAGCACGACTTCCCCTTCAGACGCTTCCTGACTTCCTGAATCATCGTGCGGCTGAATCATCGCAGACAAAAGCAGTCGAGAGCAGAGAGGCTTTTTATATCCTCTGCAATCACGCCGTCAGTCACGCCGTCAGTCACGCCGTCATTCACGCCGTCAGTCACGCCGCTTTAAGCCCACTTCCTGCTCCCACCCCCGGCCCACCACCTGTCACTCTCGCATTTACAAACTCACACAGACACGCGGAGACGCACACACTGACTCAGCGCGCGCACAGACCCCCCGCTCTGCCCCCCCCCTCCCCCTCCCTCCGCAAACACCCCTCATCTCAACTTCAAATGGGACTTTGTTCCGCGGAGCTGTCACAAAGTCATCACGCCGCGGCTCCGTCGCAGAGAGAGATTGAAATAGATTGAGAGAGGAGGTGAAGTGACGGAGAGAGATGTCACCCACGCTCCTTTGCTCTTTCTGAGCGAGTCGCACGGCGCCGCCCGGCTGACACGGCGCCCACTCTCACCTCTGAACGCTCACGTCTGCCTTCATGCACTTGTTAAAAGGCTTTCAGCTCTTTGTAGACTTTGGTAAGAGGGCTGAGGCGTGTGCAGCGTCCCAGTGGAGTCAGAGCAGCGTTCAGGTGCCGAGGGCGCCGCCGCTCCAAGTTAAGTAATATTTCACCGATTCTGATCAAACATTAGTGAGAAATCTCAGGAAATACGACTCTCACTGTAACGCCGTGAAACAACTTAACCGTCTAAACTTAACCGTCTAAACTTAACCGTCTAAACTTAACCGTCTCCTTTAGAGACTAAACTTAGAGACGGGGTTTTCCGCGGACGCCTCAGGACGCGGTGTAAGAACATGTTAATCACAGCAGCTCACTCCGCAGCAGCGCCTCATTCATTAGAGCGCTTAAATCAACTCAGTTGCTTTTCTCCAATGAGTCGAGGTACGGCGCGCTGCAGAGTAAATACGGTGAACGCAGAGCGAGCGGCAGGTGAGAGGAGTCTGCGGTGGGGGTCGGCCTTGGATCTGGGTGCACGCTGCCTGTCTCTATTATTGCCTCTGCAGCTGTTGACACCTCCACGCGCCCACGCAGGTTTCCTCCCGCACTTCATTTGCACCATTTATATTTTTAAACTGTTCAAACTACGTTTCACACGGATTATGCAGCGAGATTTCTTTGTTTTGATCAAATCAAGAAGGAAAACTTTGCTGCTTTCAACCTCCATGAAGACAGATCCACTCCTTCCTTCCTACCTTTCACAATAAAAGCCCTAACCTGCGTAACTGTTGATCTGGCAGAAGAGGAGGGCAGGAGATCCCGTGCTAAAGTGCCCTCTTCAATGGGGAACCCGTGCTAAAGTGCCCTCTTCAATGGGGAACCCGTGCTAAAGTGCCCTCTTCAATGGGGAACCTGTGCTAAAGTGCCCTCTTCAATGGGGAACCTGTGCTAAAGTGCCCTCTTCAATGGGGAACCCGTGCTAAAGTGCCCTCTTCAATGGGGAACCCGTGCTAAAGTGCCCTCTTCAATGGGGAACCCGTGCTAAAGTGCCCTCTTCAATGGGGAACCCGTGCTAAAGTGCCCTCTTCAATGGGTAACCTGTGCTAAAGTGCCCTCTTCAATGGGTAACCCATGCTAAAGTGCCCTCTTCAATGGGGAACCTGTGCTAAAGTGCCCTCTTCAATGGGGAACCCGTGCTAAAGTGCCCTCTTCAATGGGGAACCCGTGCTTAAGTGCCCTCTTCAATGGGGAACCTGTGCTAAAGCGCCCTCTTCAATGGGGAACCTGTGCTAAAGTGCCCTCTTCAATGGGGAACCCGTGCTAAAGTGCCCTCATCAATGGGGAACCCGTGCTAAAGTGCCCTCTTCAATGGGGAACCGTGCTAAAGTGCCCTCTTCAATGGGGAACCCGTGCTAAATTGCCCTCATCAATGGGCAACCCGTGCTAAAGTGCCCTCTTCAATGGGTAACCCGTGCTAAAGTGCCCTCTTCAATGGGTAACCCATGCTAAAGTGCCCTCTTCAATGGGTAACCCGTGCTAAAGTGCCTTCTTCAATGGGTAACCTGTGCTAAAGCGCCCTCATCAATGGGGAACCTGCGCTAAAGTGCCCTCTTCAATGGGGAACCTGTGCTAAAGTGCCCTCATCAATGGGGAACCTGTGCTAAAGTGTCCTCTTCAATGGGGAACCCGTGCTTAAGTGCCCTCTTCAATGGGGAACCTGTGCTAAAGTGTCCTCTTCAATGGGGAACCCGTGCTAAAGTGCCCTCTTCAATGGAGAACCCGTGCTAAAGTGCCCTCTTCAATGGGGAACCCGTGCTAAAGTGCCCTCATCAATGGAGAACCCGTGCTAAAGTGCCCTCTTCAATGGGGAACCCGTGCTAAAGTGCCCTCTTCAATGGAGAACCCGTGCTAAAGTGCCCTCTTCAATGGGGAACCCGTGCTAAAGTGCCCTCTTCAATGGAGAACCCGTGCTAAAGTGCCCTCTTCAATGGGGAACCCATGCTAAAGTGCCCTCTTCAATGGGGAACCCGTGCTAAAGTGCCCTCTTCAATGGGGAACCCGTGCTAAAGTGCCCTCTTCAATGGGGAACCCGTGCTAAAGTGCCCTCTTCAATGGAGAACCCGTGCTAAAGTGCCCTCTTCAATGGGGAACCCGTGCTAAAGTGCCCTCTTCAATGGAGAACCCGTGCTAAAGTGCCCTTATCAATGGGGAACCTGTGCTAAAGTGCCCTCTTCAATGGGGAACCTGTGCTAAAGTGCCCTCTTCAATGGGGAACCTGTGCTAAAGTGCCCTCTTCAATGGGGAACCCGTGCTAAAGTGCCCTCTTCAATGGGGAACCTGTGCTAAAGTGCCCTCTTCAATGGGGAACCTGTGCTAAAGTGCCCTCTTCAATGGGGAACCCGTGCTAAAGTGCCCTCTTCAATGGGGAACCCGTGCTAAAGTGCCCTCTTCAATGGGGAACCTGTGCTAAAGTGCCCTCTTCAATGGGGAACCCGTGCTAAAGTGCCCTCTTCAATGGGGAACCCGTGCTAAAGTGCCCTCATCAATGGGGGACCCGTGCTAAAGTGCCCTCATCAATGGGGAACCCGTGCTAAAGTGCCCTCATCAATGGGCAACCCGTGCTAAAGTGCCCTCATCAATGGGGAACCCGTGCTAAAGTGCCCTCTTCAATAACGAGGACGCGCTATGTGCCCTTTTCGCCCCTGTCCTTCAAAAAGTCTGTGCAAACAACTGCCAACAGCTGTGACAAACACCGTAAATATACACTTTTCAAAACTGTGTGAACTAAAGTGGTTGTTGGGGTCCACACCTCAGCTACAGAGACCCCCACAGGACTGAGTTATATCATTACACACAGTGTGTTTTCTCGACAGTCGCTACCAAAGTGCAAGGAGAACTCACACACACGCTTTCATTCATGTAGGTGAACATTTAAACGTCTGATTAGTAAACAAAAGAGTTTTTAATGAGAGGAATCAGAACGTTGGGAGAGCCTCGGGCGGTTTTACATCCTGAAGATGGAAATGAAGGAGCTTTTACTGCTTCATTGTTGTGATTTTATTGTGAAGGACTGAAGTACGGTCCTGGATGTGCTGACGGTTGTTACGTCCTGATACAGAACAGGGGTAATAATTGATGTCATTGGACAGAGGGATGCAGGGGAGACACTCGTTAGATTTAAATGTCAGGACAATTTCATTAACAGAAGAAAACAAACAACAAAAGGAACGACGGTCCCCAAACGGAGAGCGTGCTCGCCACACACACAGGCAGAGGTCGAGCTAAAACGACAAAGATACCAAAGGAAGAGTAGTGACAAAACCAAAGTCCTAATCAGAGCGTGCCCTAATCACCCTCCTTTAGAGGAAAGAGGAGTAAAAGCTGCCACTACTTATTATATATGGACTTCACACAGCACCGTCAGCTGCCTGCTGCCACACAACACACACAGGGATGAGAGAGAGCACCAGGATCTGCTGCAGGTCCTTTAGACGAGCTGATCACGCTCAGGTGTGCTCAATCAGCCTCACCAGCAGCAGCCTGGAGGGACGAGGAGGAGGGGAGGGAGGAAACACACGTGCACACACACACACACATACACACACACACACACACACACACACAGACACACACACACACACACACACACACACACACACACACACACACACACACACACACACACACCCTAGGTAACCACAGCGTTGGTGTTTAGAGAGGAGCGCACGGCTAATTAATTCAAAGAAGTAAGACTTTAGTTAAACTCCATTAAAGGTTGAATGTGTAGAACGATCAGAACAGCTCCATCTAGAGTCTCCATATCGTCGTCTCAACAACAAAAAAGAAGTCCAGCAGTGGGGTTGCCAGGTTGGTCAGACCCGGCCCAGTAGCTCCAGGAGACCGGAGTCTGTTTGAGCCTGTTTGAACCCGTCCCCTCCAGAAAACCACAGCATCAAAACAAGGATTAGAGGAGTTTGACTGACAGTTAGCGTTAGCCGTTAGCGTTAGCCGTTGCAGCTAAGTGCAGATGAAAGTGATGTTAGCATCCAGGAGCAGCGTAGCCATGTGGGCGTGCGTTTGAATGGCGTTCCTCTCCTTTCTCTCAGTCCATGGAGTGAATGCTCGGCCTATAGTGACTCTGGTTGTTGCCCGTCTCCGCTCACTCAGCTGCTGGGACAAAGAACGCCCCCTTCACTGAGGCTCCCAAGCAGCTGCACGATTGGCTAACTCCCTTTCACCCAGTGCCAGCCTACAGTAGCTGCACCCAACAACAGACAACCCTGGCAACCAGCCTGCAGTAGCTGCACCAAACAACGCTATTGGCTGCTGCCATGGAAACACATCAGGACAGGAAGTCAAACATTTACAGTATTCACTCAGACTAAATATAGTTTTTATAGAAAAGCAGAACTTTCACTGTGTCCCTCTCCGAACGCCCGTGGGTGGATCATTATTTAAAAATAAAGTGTAAGTGCAGCTGAAATGAAGCCGCCCACCGGGTCGACTCGTCAGTAGAAAGCTGTGGAAACTGCTCGCTGCTCGTCTGAGTATCAAACTGTCGGCTATTCCAGATTGACATTGACCCGATGCGTCGAGGCTCTGCAGCAGAGTGTGTGTCTGCTGACAGTCTGACACACACTCGGCTGCCCACACACTCCTGTCGGGTAAAGGCAATGATCATGAGAGCTCTTCACTGGAGCGCTGGATTTTAACCCGGCCGCAGAGTTCACCTCCGCGGCCTCTGGGAGTCGATCGACTTCACCCCGTTTCACAAAGCTTCGGGCCGTTTACTGAGTCTGCAACGTTCCCTCCTCCCGTCTGAGCCTGACGCAGGTGCACCAGAGGGTTTTGTTCTGTTTCTCTTCCATAACGTGTCTTTTTTCAGACTATAAACTCATTTAGACGTTTGTTTGCAAACGTCTTTTTTGACTTCAGACAAGAAAACGGGAAGAGACTTCCTGTCCAAGCCCCGCCCACAGCTTCCTTCTTGCTAAATGGAAGTTATGCTAATGCTAACAGATGACTTGTGTCGTTGTGTTGCAGTGAGATCAGGCCGTCAGGGATTTAGCCTCCGTAGCCGTACAGGTGCTGCCCGCTCTCCTGTAGACACGCTTCACTCTGCACTGACGCCTTTCTTCTTCTTCTTCTTGATTTCCAGCAGAATAGATGACTCAAGGCCAAGCCCCGCCCACAGCTTCCTTCCTGTTTGGTCCAATCAGGAAGCTCGGTCAGCGTCAGTTGAGTGTCCACTAGGGGCAGGTTTCATGTTAAACAGCCGTTTTCAAAGCATCATTAAACCTGTTTAAGGACCAGAGAACATTCTAGTCTGTGTGTTTAGGTCAGGTCTCCATGACAACACTGAGGGTTTTTATTTGATTGGAGGTTAAAGTTTACGAATAATTAGGGGCGTGGCCTCTTGAGTGACAGCTAGCCTCTGGCCCTCACTTCTCCTCGGAGGTAAACGTTAGTCTTATGGACGTACGCCCCTCCCCTCAACGTCACATACATGCCCTTTTATGGTCAGAGGAAATGAGGCGGAGTCAAACTCTGACAGGTGGAGACTCCTGTAGGCGACTGGATCCAGTTAGAGAATGGAGCTGACGGAGACGCTGCGTCTGTTTTTATACAGACCGTGTTCCAGTCGAGGGAACAGGAAGTGACTCATGTCAGGGACCTGGTTCTGGTTCCTCCAGAACCAGAACCAGGTCCCTGGTCAGAGGCGTGTTCTGTTGAGCTGTAACAGTGGAGGTCGGTACTAAGCAGACTTCCAAAGGGGCTACGTTTGTCCCCATAGACTCATTATGTGAACCACACAGTCAAAACCAGACCCCAAAGCGGACGAGCCCCCAAACAGACGCCTGAAATAGCCCCGTGTTCAGCCCGTTTCACCTTCTCCAGGAAGTCGAGCATCAGCCGCGCTCACGTCCTTCAGCTGAGGTCTGTTATCAGCGAGGGCGCGGACTCTTAATCACATTAATTAATCTGACAGATTTCATCAAAGACATTATGAGCAGAGCCGAGTGACGAGGGGGGGGGGGGGGGGGCGAAGATGACAGGTTTATGAATCCATCATCACAGGAGTGGGATGGAGGGGTGAGGAGGAGAGGAAATGAAAGGAGGACAAAGGAGGAGAGGACACAGTTGTTATGACAATAGATGTGAACAGGGTTACTCTGTGGTTAATCCTCCATAATCCGGCCCCCTTTCACAGACGCAGGGTCTCTGCAGGAGCTGGTTCTTGGCTGATGGATCCACGGGGGTCAGGGCTGCAGCGCCTCAGTCAGGGCTGCAGCGCCTCAGTCAGGGCTGCAGCGCCTCAGTCATGGCTGCAGCGCCTCAGTCAGGGCCGCAGCGCCTCAGTCAGGGCTGCACCGCCTCAGTCAGGGCTGCAGCGCCTCAGTCAGAGCTGCAGCGCCTCAGTCATGGCTGCAGCGCCTCAGTCAGGGCTGCAGCGCCTCAGTCATGGCTGCAGCGCCTCAGTCATGGCTGCAGCGCCTCAGTCAGAGCTGCAGCGCCTCAGTCAGAGCTGCAGCGCCTCAGTCAGAGCTGCAGCGCCTCAGTCAGGGCTGCAGCGCCTCAGTCAGAGCTGCAGCGCCTCAGTCAGAGCTGCAGCGCCTCAGTCAGGGCTGCAGCGCCTCAGTCATGGCTGCAGCGCCTCAGTCAGGGCTGCAGCGCCTCAGTCATGGCTGCAGCGCCTCAGTCAGGGTGAAGCGTCCTGTACGTAAGAGTCCGTCATACGGTGGACAATATAACATATGCATGTGAATGCTGAATGCTGAGTGCTGGACTCTCAGGGTCCTGATGAGCTGGACTCACTGGGCCCGGATGAGCTGGACTCTCAGGGTCCCGATGAGATGGACTCTCAAGGTCCCGATGAGCTGGACTCTCAGGGTCCCGATGAGCTGGACTCTCAGGGTCCTGATGAGCTGGACTCTCAGGGTCCCGATGAGCTGGACTCTTTGGGTCCTGATGAGCTGGACACTCAGGGTCCTGATGAGCTGGACTCTCTGGGTCCTGATGAGCTGGACTCTCTGGGTCCTGATGAGCTGGACTCTGAGGGTCATGATGAGCTGGACTCTCTGGGTCCTGATGAGCTAGTCCTGATGGATGGTACAGGGATCGAACCTCTTAACCTGATATGAGCCGGTCTCTGTGACCCTCAGCGGTCTGTCCGTCAGGATCCGTGTCAGCAGGCGGCGCCGCGCTCACGTGAGAAACAGACTAATGACGCCAATGATCCAGGAGCAACTGTGTCGTTAGCTTCAATCAGGACGCCGTTACACAAACACACCAGGGTCAACGGGGCTTCATCGAACACGGGGCACAATAATGGGGACATAATGGCAAATGAGTTTACCCCAATTAGAGGTGTGTGTGTGTGTGTGTGTGTGTGTGTGTGTGTGTGTGTGTGTGTGTGTGTGTGTGTGTGTGTGTGTGTGAGAGAGAGAGAGAGAGAGAGGAGGGGCAGAAAAAGATAAGGAGAAAGAGAGATTGAAGGGGAAGGGAGCAGTGATTAGAATGAGATGGCCTCTGTGTGTGTGTGTGTGTGTGTGTGTGTGTGTGTGTGTGTGTGTGTGTGTGTGTGCGTGTGTGTGTGTGTGTGTGTGTGTGTGTGTGTGTGTGTGTGTGTGTGTGTGCACTCGCCAGTCTCTGAATTAATGAGAATCTCAGATGAGAGGAGAGGGTCATCATGACCTGCATGCAAATGACACCAAACACACACACACACACACACTCACACACACACACAGACGTGTGTTCTCCTGGTTCCTGCTCCGTGTGTGAACACAGACGTGTGTTCTCCTGGTTCCTGCTCCGTGTGTGAACACAGACGTGTGTTCTCCTGGTTCCTGCTCCGTGTGTGAACACAGACGTGCGTTCTCCTGGTTCCTGCTCCGTGTGTGAACACAGACGTGTGTTCTCCTGGTTCCTGCTCCGTGTGTGAACACAGACGTGTGTTCTCCTGGTTCCTGCTCCGTGTGTGAACACAGACGTGTGTTCTCCTGGTTCCTGCTCCGTGTGTGAACACAGACGTGTGTTCTCCTGGTTCCTGCTCCGTGTGTGAACACAGACGTGTGTTCTCCTGGTTCCTGCTCGGTGTGTGAACACAGACGTGTGTTCTCCTGGTTCCTGCTCCGTGTGTGAACACAGACGTGTGTTCTCCTGGTTCCTGCTCCGTGTGTGAACACAGACGTGTGTTCTCCTGGTTCCTGCTCCGTGTGTGAACACAGACGTGTGTTCTCCTGGTTCCTGCTCCCACGATTTCAGGTGGTACTGCAACGTTTACGGAGGAGACGGACGCAGAGGTCAACAGAAACCTGAGCTGAGTCTGTGGGAGGAGCTTACGCTGACCACGCCGTCACCGCGCCCCCGGCGTGTAAAAGCCTTGAAGCAGCATGTTGAGATCTATTCAATTGTTTCCTTTAAGGAGAGGACGACGTCCGCTCTCCCGCGTGTGTTTCTGTGTTTGTTGGATCTCAGATTTCAGAGGATCCAGGAAACGTTTCCTCATCATGTCGTCAAATGACCGGCTGATAACAATCCTCCGCTCTGTCCCTCTGAGATGCTCCTCCGTCATTATCTCTCCTCTCCACTGCTTCTGATGTGCGCACACACACACACACACACACACACACACACACACACACACACACACACACACACACACACACACACGCCCGTGAGTCATCTTTGCTCTGCTGATAAAACAGCCGAATAATCCTCAGTAGAAGACACTCCAGTTTTATAGCCTCATGCTAACGCACACACACACACACACACACACACACACACACACACACACACACACACACACACACACACACACACACACACACACACACACACACACACACACACACACACACACTGGTTGCTGCAGCAGGAGTCAAAGCTACAGTTTCTGTTTGTGTCTCTGTCCCTGAATGAAGTGAATTCAAGCTGTGACGGTTACGTTTAGTCGTTGTTAAAGACGCGCGTGTCCCTGACTGAAGGACACTTCCAGCTGGTTCCTCTGGTTTCATGCAAACAGGAATCATCAGCAGAGAAGCGTCGCCTCATCGTTTGTAAATGTTGAACACAAACATCCTTTACTGTATCAACACTTCCTGTTGCAGTTGCCACGCAGCCTCTGAGGAGCACAGCAGAACTATTGTGCTGCATATTTCACGTTATTCTGTGTGAAGTGAAACAACGAGGCCTGCAGGAAACACACACACACACACACACACACACACACACACACACACACACACACACACACACACACACACACTCAGTTCTCTCTCTCTCATGTAAATAAGTGTCAAAGGCACGGAGCCCACACAGCCTGCAGTCTGAAGCATAGAGTAAACAGAGTCTGCCGCGCTCCTTCATCTCACTTTATACTGTAGCGACGCACCGACGCACCGACACACAGCTCCACAGCTCCACAGCTCCACAGCTCCACAGCTCCACAGCACGTGCTCGGAGGCGCCCGGGGTGTTAAAAGCGTGATGCTGCTGCTGCCGTTAGAAACACGTTTATGTTGTGAGCATTCAGGAATACTGTCTGTAGGATACGACTGCAGACGGTCCAGGTGTAACTGGTTCTTACGTCTGCTGAGTCTGAGTCTGTAAAACACATCATTCCCTATGAACTCTTCACAATAAGAGTTGTTTCTTTCTCTAAAAGCTTTTATTTTGAAGGAGCTAAATCTGTTAATGTCTGTTTTTCATCAGCAGTCACTTTAAACATGTCTCTTTTCTCCTGCACAGACATGAGTTGAGTGTTCACTGAGTTAGAAGTGAGTAAAGTACCAGAGACTCAACATCTGCTCATGGGAAACCAATGACGAGCGTGTCGAGCCGCGGCGTGCGTCGGAAAAACGCCATTTCTTTACGTTCCAGCAGCCAGAGCTGAGAATGTGAGCTGGCTGCATTCGTAGTTGTCATGAGGAAATGGTGTTCATGTTGATATGTGAGTGTTTGCTCTCTCACACACACACACACACACACACACACACACACGCACGCTACACACACATTGGGGACGTTTGACAGTGGAGCCGACGGCCATCGCTCTTTCATTTTGTCTCTCCAAACAACAGAAACACATCCTCTGTGCTGTGGCTTCAAAGGCGGCCGTCGTCAGGCAGGAAGAGAGGCGGACGAACAGGGAGGAAGATGAAAGACGGGGACACTAAAGTGCCGAGGCTCGGGTTTATTAAAGGGCTTGAAAGCGTCGCTGTCGGCCGCTCACACATGATGAAACGGCCCCACACCATCTGATGAAATCTGCAGCGTTATTTAGAAAACACAGGGAACGACTGCACGTGTGCAAAGACGCTTAACAAAGGTTCACATGGATAAATCCTCCTCACACGTCACGTTCAGACGCACATTATTAAAAACACAGATGTTTGTGAACCTTCAACTTCCTGTCATCATCACAAACATTCAAAAGAAGTGACTTCTTCTGTCCAGGTCGGGAATGAGTCCTGACCCCAAGTGATGAGTTCAAGGACCTCGGGATCTGGTCCACGAGTGAGGGGACGATGGAGCAGCGGGGGCGGAGCTGCAGTCGCTCTACCCTCAGTCCTGGTTCCTACCCTCACCTGTGGTCCTGAAAGCTGGGTCAGGACCCAAAGAACCAGGTCCAGGTCAGGACCCACAGAACCAGGTCCAGGTCAGGACCCAAAGAACCAGGTCCAGGTCAGGACCCAAAGAACCAGGTCCAGGTCAGGACCCACAGAACCAGGTCCAGGTCAGGACCCACAGAACCAGGTCCAGGTCCAAGCGTGTGAAGTGTGTTTCCTCAGGAGGGGGTCTGGAGTCTCCCTTAGAGAGAGGGGGAGAAGTTCAGCATCCGTGAGGAACTCGGAGTAGAGCCGCTGCTCCTTTGTGTTGAAAGGAGCCAGTTGAGGTGGTTCAGGATCATCTGGTCTGGATGAACCCTGGGCGCCTCCCTAGGGAGGTGTTCCAGGCACGTCCAGCTGGGAGGAGGCCTCGGGGAAGACCCAGGACCAGGTGCAGAGATTAGATCTCCACACTGGCCTGGGAACGCCTCAGGATCCCCCAGTTAGAGCTGGTTAATGTGGCCCGGGAAAGGGAAGTTTGGGGTCCCTGTTGTTTGCATTCACAGCGGGACTCTAACGGGCGCCGTGACCACGTGAACAGACGGTCACGGCCTTCTGCTGGGACGTGTGGCGTCACATGTACGAGTGAAAACATTCAACAGGTGGTTTTTTCACGGTGCCTCAGGTTTGAAATCACAAGTTAAACTCAGTGACGTTCAGTCGGATCAGCTCAGGCTTCAGTGATGTCGAGACGCTCGTGTGTTTTTCTGCTTCTCTGAAACATCAGAGATCAGTTTGCACACGACCCGTCATCCACAGCGGCTGCTGGCAACTCAAGCTCTTATACATCAAAGTCTTTTATCAGCGTGCATTAATAACGGACGGTAACGCTCAGGGTGACATTTCCAAAGTGCAGACAGGCCGATCCAAAGTGATGCATCTGAAATGTTTTAATTACACAAACTAACGAAGGAGGCAGCGTTTAGAGAGCAAGCAGCTAAAATACCATGTTTCCACTCAACACGAGGCGACATGTGTGTATGTTAGCATGTACCGTGTTCACTGTGTGTGTGTGTGTGTGTGTGTGTGTGTGTGTGTGTGTGTGTGTGTGTGTGTGTGGGAGCTGCACGTGCCTCTGAATGTGTGTCACGGCGCCGGTGAACGGTCCATCTCTGCGCTGCAGCCTGCAGGCAGGGAGGACCCGGCCAGCATCAACACGTTCAATAATTCATATCACACCGGCCTTAATACGCACAGCTCACACTCACACTGCTCGCAGGAACGACGCCATTATCTGCTCCACTCACGCCCGTGCACTAACCGAGACATACGGGCGCCATCACCAACGCCATCATGGGTTCAGACAGCTGGAGGAGGAACGGGCTGGAGAGGGAGGAGGCGTTCCCAGGCTGTCCTCGCTCTCTGTCCCTTCGTACGGTTTTATATTCAGACCAGGAGCTGGAATATGAACACGCCACAGTTACGTCCCTGTCACTCTTTAAAGCCTCCTGGATCCAGTGGCTGTGGCTCTGTGTTCACTTTAACTCCTGATTCTGATCCAGTTCTTATACAGTGAAGCTCTGTTGCACTTTGTTTGTTTGTTTGTTGTTAATTGTTTCGTGTATTGTTTGTTTTTTGCTGCTGGCTGCACGGCAAACCGCCCTCCGGGGACGACACAGACCTCTTGACGTGACTCTTTCTGCAACACGTTCACCATGACCCTGAGGAGAAAACGGCTAACGTTAGCGCACCAGGAAGCCAGCCTAGAGACACCAGCCTGGACTCATTCTACGACCGTCGCCGTGTTTATTTACCAGGTTATTGCTGAATGCGTCCAACACTGGAACAGAGATAGAGAATACGGAGCTGGAGAAGCTTCACTGATGGAGCTGGAACAGTGCTGCAGAGACAAAGACGTTTACACAGAGTTGCACTTCCCTGCGAGGGCTGGACCCCGAAGACCATCACTGCTCACAACATCAGGGAGCGGCTCCAACGTCCTCCAGACAGAGGTGATGCCGTCGTACGGGCGCTCACGGGGCAGAAGTGTTACAGAAGGCTACAGAGGAAGGGAAGCTAACTGGGGGCCTCATTCATTCATCAGGATCAGATCAGTATGGTGGTAAAACCCTGGATCGGTGCGTCTCTAGACCAAAGATGTAAAGAGCAGGAGGTATGGAGGCATCGTTGTGTGTTTATTGCTGCGCTGGCGTTCCCTCTGCGGCTCCATGAGCAGTAAATCCAGCATGTTTCTGGATCCGCCCGACTTGTTTCCCTGTCTGTGTTTTATTATTAAAAACAACTCCTGCGACTGTTTACTGCCCGTCCACCACCCGACAGTGCCGGAGCTGCTGCTGTCAACATGTACATTACAAGTGCAGCGGGGGTGTTGGAGCTGCGCCTGGAGACGATATAACTTTAATATGAAGATGCAGCGCCGTAAACACTGGTAGCGAGGGATGTAAAGTGAACGCAGAGCGTCCTCGTTGAAGCAAAGGAGCAGAGATGTGTGAACCTGAAGCACGCCCACGCACGTGCGCTCACCTCCTCACATTAAACCGGGTCGAGCTCGGCTGGGAGTGCGCGGAAATCCCCAAACTACTGTTTAGAGAAGTGAAGGAATCACAACAGGTGCCGTGAAACAAAGAGGGATGTGAAAAAGATGTCATCAGGCTTGCTGGCAGTCCACGGCCCGTTTGGGAGAGGTGGGCTTTAGTAAAGCACGTTTGCACGTGTACGAGCACGAGCGTGCGCACGTGTACGAGCACGAGGCCTACGGCGGTTCTGAGGTCATTTCCTGTGCGCCTGTTGGGACGTAGAAAAAAGAAGGAGGGACCATGCGCGGACATTTCAAACAATGGCGGTGAAAGGTTCACGTTGGTGTGATGCGGAGGTGGAGTGTTTACTGCAGATTTGGTCGATGAAAAGATTCAAAAACAGTCGACAAGACGCACAAAAACTCCGAGGTCTACGGAAAGATCTGGAAACAAAGCCACGCATCGCCATGACGTCATCAATGCGTGTGACGTGTTACGGCGTGATGACGTATAGGCAGCAAGAAGCATTCTCCGAGGCCCAGGTAGTGTGAGTACAAACGGGCCTGGAGGGGGGGACAAGGACCCTAAAGCACGGGGCACGGGACGCACGCACAGTGGGAGGGCGCTCTAACCTGTGACGGAGGCACAGTGGGAGGGCGCCCTAACTGCAAGTTCTTCATTGTTTAACTCTTTGGTTTTATTAAACATGACTTGATCAGGTGACGGCGTTCTTCCACGTCGTCACCTGATTCTCCATAAACCCTTTACAGACTCGTCTCTAACGCTGTCAGCAGTCTCTCCGTGTGCCTGTGAGCGACACGGCGCTCTGTGACGAGGAGCTGCTGCTGTTGTTGTGACCGACCGTCGAAACAGAAATGTGGCGTTCCAGAAATACACGGGTGTGATGATGATCTGCAGGAGGGGGGGGGGCGCACAGCTGGCACGTTCACCTGCTCCAGTATGTATGGAAAGTGCTCTGCTTGCTCCTATATGTGTTCATCCATTATGCATGACCAATTTACACTGAGGAGAGCGGGGGAGGGTGAGGGCGAGGGCGAGGGAGCGAGGGAGCGAGGAGAGAGAGAACAGTCATTTACTGAGGCTGTCAGGTGGAAGTGGATGTTTCAGGGGTATCTGATGGTGGAGTGGGCCTCGTGTACGAAGCTCGCCCCTCTGTGACTGCAGGCGGTCCTGTTCTGGAGCGTCACTCTGTTATTGCTGAGCACAAACACGTTGGCGTGCGTTTGTCCGTGTGTGTCTGTGAGGAGCGGCCTTCTCTCCGCGGAGCCGATGCCTTTAAAAGATGTCATTCAGCAACCAACAGGAAGCGTCAATAACACAATGAATTGGAGCTCGCCGGCCCGAGTGCTCCGTCCATCAGGGCGTCACTATGAATCGAAGAAAGCATCAAACCGTGGCACTGACGGTTGCACTTCTCAGACTCGAGTGTGTCCCGAGTATCGCTGAGTATCGCTGAGGCGGCAGAACCTCAGGCGCCTCAAACGCCTCCTTTTGAGTCACATGACACAACCTGAGAGGATTCTGACAGCGTGCGCTTCGATCGGACCGTTAACGCCTGAAACAGCAACGACACACGTTTGTAAGTGTCGCAGTAAAAGAGCCGAGAAGAGCCAACGTCCCCGAGGACAGGCGGGTCCAGAACCAGGACCCTGACCTGCAGGACCGGGGGTTCAAGTCCTGCAGAGACAAACCACCTTTATCTGATCTGAACCAAGTCCTTTAGAGACTACACTTAACCTTCACTTAACCGTCACCTTTAGAGACTAAACTTAACCGTCATGAACAAAGCCACCGCATAAATAAAGTTCCATCCGTGCGTTACACAACATCTTGAACAGGCAGTGATTCAAAAAAGGTGGAACAATATTTCAGCTTTAGCTCACACACACACACACACACACACACACACACACACACACACACACACACACACACACACACACACACACACACACACACACACACACACACACACACACACACACACACACACACACACACACACACACACACACACACACACACACACACAGTGACATTTGGAGAACAACACAAACACTCATTTGAATTTGTGTGAGCGGTGGAAATAAAGTTCCCCTGTTTAAAGCAGATCACACAGGTTTGAAGTTTATCTCCCGCTGCAGGACGTGACAGCAGTGTGTGTGTGTGTGTGTCTGTGGCTGTGTGTGTGTGTGTGTGTGTGTGTGTGTGTGTGTGTGCAGGAGGGTGCAGTGAAAAGAGGCTGCAGCAGGAATCAGTGGAGTCATCTGTCGCTGCCTCTGCAGACGCACCGGACACGTCTGGACTCAAACGCTATAAAGATGTTTTAACGAGCCGCTGTGACATCACGTGTGACATCACGTGTGACACAAGTGGAGCCAGAACGCGTTTCTTCAGGACATGATGTGAATCAAAGAAAACAGCTGTTAGAGTTAACGACTGTTGAACAGGTGAGAGAGACGATGTTAAACAGGTGCTAACACCTCGTGTGTCTCTGCAGAAGGAACGGACGCTGCAGTGGGAGTGACGCGAGACTTGGACCAGTGACGTCGTCATTGAGCTCCACGTCAAAGCGCTTAAAGCGTGGTCAGCGGTTTACATCCCCCCAACTAAAACCCCTCCCCTCAGTGTTCACGACTCCTCCCCACCTCGCCTCCTGACCACACGCAGAGCCAGACGCCGTCTAAAAACCACGGCTAACGTATGCTAACGGATGCTAACATGTGTTGACGTGCGTTTCTCAGCCCGGGGACGTTCACAGTCATGTGAACGAAGGGCTAAGACGAGACAAGATGATTGGATGGAGGGTACGAGCCAATGGGAGACCGGATTTCAGACCGAACGGCTCCCATTGGTCAGTTTCTCTGCGGCTGAAAGACTGAATGCATTTTTTTGTTTTTGTTGAACTACAGGACCATAATCACCATTCATTCATTCATTCATCTTCAGCCTCTTGTCCCTGTCGGGGTCTCGGGGGCTGAAGCCGATCCCAGCTGACATCGGGCGTGAGGCGGGGTCCACCCTGGACAGGACGCCAGTCTATCACAGGACACATAGAGACGAACAGAGACAGACAACCATTCACACCTACGGGTGATTTAGAGTCATCAATGAACCCAACACCTGCACGTCTTTGGACTGTGGGAGGAAACCGGAGAACCCGGAGAAAACCAGCGCAGACACGGGGACAACATGCTAACTCCACACAGGAGGGATTCAAACCAGGAACCCTCTCGCAACAGTGCTAACCACCACACCCCCGTGTCGCACCAATCACCATATAAACGATGTTAATAATAATCACCAATTTTCCAAATGGGAGACCCCAGCTGACTTGGACGTGATCAGATGTGAACGTCTGGTGACGCCACACAGACGCTAACGATGTGTTGTCTCTGGCGTCTGTTGTCGTGACGGTGTTCGCAGTGCAGCTTTAAATAACAACAACAAACATCTCACCTGAAACTCATCCATCGTTTGTTTTTCTACACTAACGGTCTCATCACTTCATCGTCTCGTTATGAAACAAACAGGAGAAGAATGTGTTTTTGTGTTTGAGCTGAAAAGGTGAAAGCGAAGGGAAACAGCGTCTCTCATCCAATTAGACGGCGAGCGTCTGCAGCACATTTATTTGTGTGCAAAGGTCACGTTAATGAGCAGCGCGGAGCCGGGGCGCCTGTCAGACACGACGTGTTCACGAGTGAGGGGAGAGGTTATCGACCCAGCGTCCGCTCATGAGTCCAAACTGATGAGGCGGTGAAACTGGACCTCCGCCCACCTGGAACCATCAGGTCGCACACATACACGCTTCCTCACTGATGCAGGTGCTGGTTCATGTGTGAGAGGGTTTACTGCTTTATAAGAAGCTGGGATATAAGCCCTGTTTCCATGGCAGCAGCCAATAGCGTTGGGCGTTGCTGGTTGCCAGGGTTGTCTGTTGTTGGGTGCAGCTGCTGCAGCCCGTGCTGCAGCGTCTCTGCATCTATGTCTCTGCGTCTGCATCTCTGTATCTCTGCATCTGCGTCTCTGCGTCTGGGTCTATATCTCTGCATCTTTGCGTCTCTGCTTCTGCCTCTCTGTGTCTGCGTCTCTGCTTCTGCGTCTCTGCGTCTGCGTCTTTGCATATGCGTCTCTGCTTCTGCGTCTGTGTCTCTGCGTCTCTGCATCTGCGTCTCTGTGTCTCTGCGTCTCTGTTTCTCTGAGTCTGTGTCTCTGCATCTGCATCTCTGCGTCTCTGAGTCTGCGTCTCTGCATCTGCGTCTCTGAGTCTGCGTCTCTGCATCTCTGCGTCTCTGCATCTGCGTCTCTGAGTCTGCGTCTCTGCTTCTCTGCGTCTCTGCTTCTCTGCGTCTGCGTCTCTGCGTCTCTGCATCTCTGCGTCTCTGCATCTCTGCGTCTCTGCGTCTCTGCTTCTCTGCGTCTGCGTCTCTGCGTCTGCATCTCTGCATCTCTGCGTCTCTGCGTCTCTGCGTCTCTGCGTCTGCGACTCTGCTGACTCAGTGACTGATGCACCTGCAGCTGACGCTCGTTGTGATGCAGCTGCAGAGTCGTTTCCCTCTTCAGGAGACGACGTGCGTCTCAGCGTGTGTTTGGAACCAGGAGGAAGTTTGAGTCGCAGTCAAAGTTTGGGATCGTGACGAGAATCTAAGTCTCTTCCTCAACGTTTCGTTTCTGCATACATCTCCATATGTAATCACACACACACACACACACACACACACACACACACACACACACACACACACACACACACACACACACACACACACACACACACACACACACACAGTGTTGATATTGGCACATCAGAGCATCCTGAAGTCGTGTGTGAACCTTGTGTTTGAGAAGGGTGTGTACAAGGCTGAGCTGCTGTGTGTGTGTGTGTGTGTGTGTGTGTGTTTGTGTGTGTGGTACTGTGTGTGTGTGTGTGTATGTGTGTGTGTGTGTGTGTGTCCTTGTGCTAGTGTGTGAGTGTGTGTCTCAGGGATGCTGGTGTGTGACTGGTAATTGATTTTCTAATCAGTGCAGTCCGCGGCTCGGTCACAGAGCTGGATACAGCACAGCTCTGCTTCCTGTTAGCATCGACCGCTAACGCCGGACTGCAGAGACAGGAGGAGGAAACACTTTCTCTCAGTAACAGATGGAGTTTAAAGAGCTTTGGTTGTGGAGCGGCCGTCCTGAGGTGCTCTCCACAGCAGCTCACAACAGAACCAAGCTTTAATAACTGAAGTCAGCAGAAGAAGAACGATGCTACGCTAACGTCTCAGTCGTCAACTTTCAATAACGGAGCTTCTCTGAACCATTAACCCGTCAGATAGTATTCAGTCTGTTCTCATGCAGACATGTAGTTATTGTGTGTCTTCCCCACAGTGACGTAGTATCAGACAGGACTTTAATCCAGGGGGGGTGAGCGGTTCGATTCCTGTCCATAGAAAATTAATCCACAGCCTCGTTTTTGATCCTGATCACAGTCAAAAACAGACGCAGCGTCTCCGTCAGCTCCGTTCTCTAACTTGATCCAATCGTCCTCGCCTACAGGAGTCTCCATCTGTCACACTTAGCCTCATTTCCTCTGACCATAAAAGGGCATGTATGTGACGCTGGGGGGAGGGGCGTACGTCCATCTGGCTGACGTTTACCTCCAAGGAGAAGTGAGGGCCAGAGGCTAGCTGTCACTCAAGAGGCCACGCCCCTAATTAACATGAAACCTGCCCCCAGTGGACACTCAGAGAACTGACGCTGACGGAGCTTCCTGATTGGATCAATCCCGGCCTTTACAGGTTAAAGTCTCTCTCTTGTCCCTTTTCTCCCGGGGGTGTGGAGACTTCGACCTTGGTCCAGAGGTCACTTTGGTGCCCTTTAGACAGATTGCTGAATTGCAGGTTCCTTCGCGGTTTCCTGTCTCCTGCTGGGTCCGACTGTGTCCTCCTCATCCTCATCGACCTCTGCTGTGAAACAACAGGCACAACAGGAGCTTTGAGACGGCTGTGTGTTGAGACGGGGACAGACCTGACTGCCGACCGTCCCGCCTGTTCGTGTCACCTCCAACAGACCGCCGGGTGGATCCACAGTTACTTCATATTGTGTCCTTCACACAACGCACAGTGTCCAAACCCAGTTTTTCTTTTAAAGACTAATAATCTGGAGCTTTTTCTTGCTACCAGTCTTTGATTTCATCGTTACTTTCCACGTTTCCAGCTGGATGTGTGACAGCAACATAGTTCCTCTGACCTCTGTACGGATCCTTAGAGAGCGCTTTCACACCGGCCTTATTTAGCTTGGTTGAATCAAACTTGAGTGCGTTCCCTCGTTTGCTGTGGTTCATTTGTGCAGGTGGGAACACGGCGTGGAGGTAATAAGTGACTTAGAGCGCCCTCCCACTGTGCGTGCGTCCCGTGCCCCGTGCTTTAGGGTCCTTGTCCCCCCCTCCAGGCCCGTTTGTACTCACACTACCTGGGCCTCGGAGAATGCTTCTTGCTGCCTATACGTCATCACGCCGTAACACGTCACACGCATTGATGACGTCATGGCTATGCGTGGCTTTGTTTCGCCGCCATTGTTTGAAATGTCCGCGCATGGTCCCTCCTTCTTTTTTCTACGTCCCAACAGGCGCACAGGAAATGACCTCAGAACCACCGTAGGCCTCGTGCTCGTACACGTGCGCACGCTCGTGCTCGTACACGTGCAAACGTGCTTTACTAAAGCCCACCTCTCCCAAACGGGCCGTGGACGGCAAGCGTGCCGCTCCTAGACGTGGTACGGTTGCACTCACACTGGTCAAACGAACTAGGCTTGACCCGAAAAACCTGTTTTGGCCCAGTACGAAAGGACAGTGTGAGTGCGCCCTTAGTCACTAAAGGTGACTGTTGGATGACCCCCCCCCCCCCTTCCCCGTCCCTGTAATTGTGATCATAGTGTGTGTTGGAGGCTGATAGACTGATAGTTATGCACGCTACGCTGCCTCTGCTGCAGCCAGCTCAGTCATTTAGCTCAGAGCACCACTTGACCAACGCTGACATCACACACGCTTCAATTAACGCCAGGGCAGAAGCCCCCCCACACACACACACACACAACACACACACACACACACACACACACCAAGCTCTCACGCACACAAAACACAGACCAGAAATACTTTTACTTTCACACAAACACACAAACCGGTAGCTGCTGCACCTAATCATGAATAAGGAGGTTCACACACACACACACACACACACACACACACACACACACACACACACACACACACACACACACACACACACACACACACACACGCTATTATCAGAGTGCTGCCTCTTGACAAGGAGTAGTATTACTAAAAGGTTTCCCCTCCCACACACACTCATCGGAGGGAAGGGCAGAGTGTGTGTGAGAGCTCTTGTACCTCTGAAGTCATGTGTTTGCATACACATTTATATTTTTTTACTTTGTGCAGCTAAGTGTGTGGGCGAGGGAGTGAGTCACATTCTGGCAGCCTCAGACACCAAGTAAATAAAAAACCCACAATAATTACCATTTAAAGTGTTTAAACAACGGAGAGCCGCAGGTTTGAATTCCTCTTCCTGTAAACTGTGACCTGTAAACAAACACCGAGGTGCACGGGAAGAACTCCTGAACGAGGCCTCTGCGGAGAAGGTAGAGTTCAAATACTCTGGGAAGTCTTATCATGACTTGGCAGAAAAGACTGCACCCTGAGGGCGCACTCAGGTAGTGAAAGGTTCACGTTGGTGTGATGCGGAGGTGGAGTGTTTACTGCAGATTTGGTCGATGAAAAGATTCAAAAACAGTCGACAAGACGCACAAAAACTCCGAGGTCTACGGAAAGATCTGGAAACAAAGCCACGCAACAGAAGCCCCGTAGTTGAGCTCTTTATTTATCAGTCCATCTCCGTTCTGATCCTCACAGACGGTCACGGACCGAAGGAGATCTCAGATACGAGCGGCCCAAAGGAGTTTACTCCGTAGAACTGATCTTCATCCGCAGGAAGCTCAGGAGAGTTTGCATCAAAACGGGCCAGTTAAGGAGCTTCAAGCATGTGATCCGGCTACGAGTGCCGTAAAAACACGCAGAAGAGAGGAACGATACATACAAATTAGGGGTGGAACGGTTTACCGGAAGAAAATCTGTCACGTTCGGTTTATGAGGTGCAACTTAGCGTGCGCCTTCATGACCTCTGACCTCTCTCGTATCCGTCTCAAGTCCCGGTGCGCTGGGAGACTTGCTCCACACTCTCCCTCTAGGCACATGGCCACAAGGCTACGCACGTTCCCGCTACGCATGTTCCCACTACGCACGCTCCCTCTACGTATGTTCCCACTACGCACGCTCCTGCTACGCACGTTCCCTCTACGCACGCTCCTGCTACGCACGTTCCCTCTACGCACGTTCCCGCTACGCACGTTCCCTCTACGCACGTTCCCTCTACGCACGTTCCCGCTACGCATGTTCCCGCTACGCACGTTCCCTCTACGCACGTTCCCACTACGCACGCTCCCTCTACGCACGTTCCCGCTACGCACGCTCCCGCTGCGCACGTTCCCTCTACGCACGTTCCCACTACGCACGTTCCCTCTACGCACGTTCCCGCTACGCATGTTCCCGCTACGCACGTTCCCTCTACGCACGTTCCCTCTACGCACGTTCCCTCTACGCACGTTCCCGCTACGCATGTTCCCGCTACGCACGTTCCTGCTACGCACGCTCCCTCTTTGCACGTTCCCGCTACGCACGTTCCCGCTCAGTTCTTCTTCGTGGGTTTCTGAATGCTCTTGGCAGCAGCTCGCTCAGCTCCGCTCTGTTGTGCTGCTGAGACGACACAGACGGACGGACGGACGGACGGATTCATATTTAAAGTATATTCCTGAACTTCACAAAAGTCAAAGTGTGTGACTGTTCCAGATACGTTTAAAGTTTGCGGAGGGAATTCTTGATCCTTTTTTCATGATTTTAAAAGCTGAACGAGCTTTTAAAAAAAATCCATCGTTTCTCAGCGGAGAAAGAAAGTTTGGGATCGCTCCGTGGACACTTTTCATTCTGCTGCTGAAACGTCTTCACAGACACGGCAGCAGACGCGATGCTTAACCATCTGTGAACTGTCTGTAACTGGTTTGTGTCAGTAAACAGTCTCTTCCTCCTGATTAGAAGACGCCCGTGGCCACAGCTGTCTCTCTGTCTCGAGTTTAAAATCCGCCTTCATCACGTCGGGGATGGAAACGGCGCTCAGTCCTGGGATTCGCTGTGTCTCGTTAATGTTCTGCCTCTTTGTTGCGTGAGCGCGGATGTTTTCATTTAGCTTTAGTGCGGCTACATGCTGTTAGTGTTCCACACAGGGCCGTTTGGAAAGGGCTACGTAATTAGCTTTTCTATGGGCCTGGAGAGCCTGTGTGGGCGCACTGTTTGTATGGGTATTGATTAAAGCACATGGACGCAGCGCAGATGTGTGTGTGTGTGTGTGTGAGGTACAATGCATTAGAATAAACTGTGGCTGCATATGTTTGTGTGTGTGTGTGTGTGTGTGTGTGTGTGTGTGTGTGTGTGTTGACAGAGGGAAAGGTCGGCTGAGGTGTGTTTATTGTGTAAGCACATTTCCGTGTGCATTGTACGCACATATTTTCTCAGTGTGGGGTGAGACTAAAGTTTCTGTGTGTGACTTTAAACTGAAACAGTTTGTCTGTAGAAACAAAACTCTCCACTTTCTCACTTTACTGCACTTTCGAGTCGATCGAGCAAAACAATAAGAAACTCAGAGATGACGACGTTGCGTCCAGACGTCTTCAGTGTCCTCACAAAAACAGACATAGGGGACGCCATCGACTCTGAGACCGAACGACAACAACAACAACCAGAAATCTGAGTGGATCCTGAACACAGGAGTGGTTTAATCTCTAAACTTGCACATGAACGAGGAAACAGACAAGACTTCAACCAGAACTGACCATGAACGGACAAAGAGCACCAGGGGACATGAAGACTGATCACAGAGCAGACACAGGTGGGGAGAGAAGCACAGGTGCAACACATCAGGACAGGGGAGACGATCACAGACAGGAAGACAAGAGCAGAGGACTTCAAAATAAAGCAGGAAGCTGACAAAACAAACTAAAAACAGGGCAGAGAAGACAGAACCTGACGGAGACCGAGTCCTGAACAGGGTCATGACTCAACTGCACATGCAGCACAGGTCCGGTTGTTTTTACACGTTTATCTTTAAGTTTATTGGAGTCAAAGTTCAGTCAAGAGTTTACAAGAAGATGGATTTATGTTTCCTTTGCTCAGTTCCTCAGGGCGCCCTCCCACTGTGCCTCCGTCCCGTGCCCCAGCACGTGTCACGGCTAAAGTCTGGTTCCTTTGACCAGTGTGAGTGCAACCGTACCACGTCTAGGAGCGGCACGCTTGCCGTCCACGGCCCGTTTGGGAGAGGTGGGCTTTAGTAAAGCACGTTTGCACGTGTACGAGCACGAGCGTGCGCACGTGTACGAGCACGAGGCCTACGGCGGCTCTGAGGTCATTTCCTGTGCGTCTGTTGGGACGTAGAAAAAAGAAGGAGGGACCATGCGCGGACATTTCAAACAATGGCGGTGAAAGGTTCACGTTGGTGTGATGCGGAGGTGGAGTGTTTACTGCAGATTTGGTCGATGAAAAGATTCAAAAACAGTCGACAAGACGCACAAAAACTCCGAGGTCTACGGAAAGATCTGGAAACAAAGCCACGCATCGCCATGACGTCATCAATGCGTGTGACGTGTTACGGCGTGATGACGTATAGGCAGCAAGAAGCATTCTCCGAGGCCCAGGTAGTGTGAGTACAAACGGGCCTGGAGGGGGGACAAGGACCCTAAAGCACGGGGCACGGGACGGAGGCACAGTGGGAGGGGGCTCTAACCTGTGACGGAGGCACAGTGGGAGGTCATTGCTTGTTGTCGGTCGTGGAGTGTGCGTGTGTGTTTCCAGTCTGGACTTCTTCATATTTCAAACACGGGGAACAGAATCTGATGTCATCCACTTTTAAAGGTTTAGCAGTAAAAGGTGAACGCTCTTTAGATTCAGGTCGTGAGCTGAAACATCTGAGACGCTTCGTGATAATAAATCACATAAAAATATAAATATTAAAACCAGAAGAATCACAGATGATGAACTCGCTCTTGATCTGCTTTAAAGAGTAAAACTGTGGCTTCTTCCCTTCACTGTTCTGAGTCTCGCTGACACATTTATCATATTTAATACAGATGTGAGAAATATTTCATGGTCTTTACCTTCTTCTCTTCTCTCTCAGGTTATTTTAATATATTCCAGTGACTCTCAGACTCTCTCTTAAATATTATAACACTATATTCTCCATTTCCTCTCCGTCCTCTGCTGCGTCTGAAATATTTACACTCGTGTAACGGGCGGTTTTTGGGTTTGAGGTGAAAATGGTCCTCGATGGGAGCAGGACCAGAATAACTGGAGGAGGTAAAGTAAAGATCAGCGTCTGCAGAGTAAAGAGCAGCGTCTGCAGAGTAAAGAACAGCGTCTGCAGAGTAAAGAACAGCGTCTGCAGAGTAAAGAGCAGCGTCTGCAGAGTAAAGAACAGCGTCTGCAGAGTAAAGAGCAGCGTCTGCAGAGTAAAGAGCAGCGTCTGCAGAGTAAAGAGCAGCGTCTGCAGAGTAAAGAACAGCGTCTGCAGAGTAAAGAACAGCGTCTGCAGAGTAAAGAGCAGCGTCTGCAGAGTAAAGAACAGCGTCTGCAGAGTAAAGAGCAGCGTCTGCAGAGTAAAGATCAGCGTCTGCAGAGTAAAGAACAGCGCCTGCAGAGTAAAGAGCAGCGTCTGCAGAGTAAAGAGCAGCGTCTGCAGAGTAAAGAACAGCGTCTGCAGAGTAAAGATCAGCGTCTGCAGAGTAAAGAGCAGCGTCTGCAGAGTAAAGAGCAGCGTCTGCAGAGTAAAGAACAGCATCTGCAGAGTAAAGAGCAGCGTCTGCAGAGTAAAGAACAGCGTCTGCAGAGTAAAGAACAGCGTCTGCAGAGTAAAGAACAGCGTCTGCAGAGTAAAGAGCAGCGTCTGCAGAGTAAAGAGCAGCGTCTGCAGAGTAAAGAGCAGCGTCTGCAGAGTAAAGAACAGCGTCTGCAGAGTAAAGAGCAGCGTCTGCAGAGTAAAGAGCAGCGTCTGCAGAGTAAAGAACAGCGTCTGCAGAGTAAAGAGCAGCGTCTGCAGAGTAAAGAGCAGCGTCTGCAGAGTAAAGAGCAGCGTCTGCAGAGTAAAGAACAGCGTCTGCAGAGTAAAGAGCAGCGTCTGCAGAGTAAAGAGCAGCGTCTGCAGAGTAAAGAACACCGTCTGCAGAGTAAAGAACAGCGTCTGCAGAGTAAAGAACACCGTCTGCAGAGTAAAGAACAGCGTCTGCAGAGTAAAGAACAGCGTCTGCAGAGTAAAGAACGGCGTCTGCAGAGTAAAGAACAGCGTCTGCAGAGTAAAGAACGGCGTCTGCAGAGTAAAGAGCAGCGTCTGCAGAGTAAAGAACGGCGTCTGCAGAGTAAAGAACAGCGTCTGCAGAGTAAAGAACACCGTCTGCAGAGTAAAGAACAGCGTCTGCAGACTAAAGAACAGCGTCTGCAGAGTAAAGAGCAGCGTCTGCAGAGTAAAGAACAGCGTCTGCAGAGTAAAGAACACCGTCTGCAGAGTAAAGAGCAGCGTCTGCAGAGTAAAGAACAGCGTCTGCAGAGTAAAGAACAGCGTCTGCAGAGTAAAGAACAGCGTCTGCAGAGTAAAGAGCAGCGTCTGCAGAGTAAAGAACAGCGTCTGCAGAGTAAAGAACAGCATCTGCAGAGTAAAGAGCAGCGTCTGCAGAGTAAAGAACAGCGTCTGCAGAGTAAAGAACAGCGTCTGCAGAGTAAAGAACAGCGTCTGCAGAGTAAAGAACAGCGTCTGCATAGTAAAGAACAGCGTCTGCAGAGTAAAGAACAGCGTCTGCAGAGTAAAGAACAGCGTCTGCAGAGTAAAGAACAGCGTCTGCAGAGTAAAGAACAGCGTCTGCAGAGTAAAGAACAGCGTCTGCAGAGTAAAGAACACCGTCTGCAGAGTAAAGAACAGCGTCTGCAGAGTACAGAACAGCGTCTGCAGAGTAAAGAACAGCGTCTGCAGAGTAAAGAACAGCGTCTGCAGAGTAAAGAACACCGTCTGCAGAGTAAAGAACAGCGTCTGCAGAGTAAAGAACACCGTCTGCAGAGTAAAGAACAGCGTCTGCAGAGTAAAGAACAGCGTCTGCAGAGTAAAGAGCAGCGTCTGCAGAGTAAAGAACAGCGTCTGCAGAGTAAAGAACACCGTCTGCAGAGTAAAGAACAGCGTCTGCAGAGTAAAGAACACCGTCTGCAGAGTAAAGAACACCGTCTGCAGAGTAAAGAACAGCGTCTGGGACATTTTAAAGAAGCCGAATCTTTAAAAAAAGGATCTGAAATGAGAGTTTTACAGACGGTTTATGGCTGAAGCACCCGCAGGAGTGGAATCAGCATTTAAAGGCACTTAAGTCGTAAAAACGCAGTAAAACACGCCTGATGTGAAGTTAAGGAATAAGTTTAATCACCAAAAATAAATAATAATAATCACAATGTTCCAAAACTCATCAACTGTAAAAGGAAAATCTCTTTTTCTAAAGAACAACAAAGATTCACCTTCAATTAAGCTCCGTCAGTAAATCATAATCATCTTTATTCATTTCATAAATGCATCTCACGCACGTGAGCATGCAACGAACAATGCAGAGGTAATTTATTTCCTCAAGCTTTATGTAACAATGTTAGAGCGCAGGTTAGAGCGCCCTCCCACTGTGCCTCCGTCACAGGTTCGAGCGCCCTCCCACTGTGCGTGCGTCCCGTGCCCCGTGCTTTAGGGTCCTTGTCCCCCCTCCAGGCCCGTTTGTACTCACACTACCTGGGCCTCGGAGAATGCTTCTTGCTGCCTATACGTCATCACGCCGTAACACGTCACACGCATTGATGACGTCATGGCGATGCGTGGCTTTGTTTCCAGATCTTTCCGTAGACCTCAGAGTTTTTGTGCGTCTTGTCGACTGTTTTTGAATCTTTTCATCGACCAAATCTGCAGTAAACACTCCACCTCCGCATCACACCAACGTGAACCTTTCACCGCCATTGTTTGAAATGTCCGCGCATGGTCCCTCCTTCTTTTTTCTACGTCCCAACAGGCGCACAGGAAATGACCTCAGAACCGCCGTAGGCCTCATGCTCGTACACGTGCGCACGCTCGTACACGTGCAAACGTGCTTTACTAAAGCCCACCTCTCCCAAACGGGCCGTGGACGGCAAGCGTGCCGCTCCTAGACGTGGTACGGTTGCACTCACACTGGTCAAAGGAACCAGACTTTAGCCGTGACACGTGCTGGGGCACGGGACGGAGGCACAGTGGGAGGGCGCCTTAAAGGTGACGGTCCTCCAACCCGACCCTCCTCTCTTCCTTCTTTGCTCCAGACGTCATCTCTGCAGAGACAATTACGGCGCGTTACGTCTCTGGTTGAACGCAGCCTGCTCTCAGTCTTCATACACGTCCAACAGAGCATGAATTAAGCATGGCATTATTACAGCATCACTGTGTGTGTGTGTGTGTGTGTGTGTGTGTGTGTGTGTGTGTGTGTGTGTGTGTGTGTGCTTCTGTGTGTGTGTGTGTGTGTGTGTGTGTGTGTGTGCACGTGGTCAAGTGTGCAGAAGTGTTCGCTCTCATCTTTATCAAATGAGATAAAAGCCAGCTCAGTGCGACGCCACCCTCCTAATAGCAGCGCTGACCTTCATGTGTGCATTAGCGTTCCTGGGAGACGTGCGCTGCTTTCATACGTGTTCACAGACTCACGGGACTCGAACACGTGGGCGTCTGCTTATCAGAGGAGCGCGTGTTCAGCTCGGACCGGCTGCCTGGGGTAAAGTGTGTCAGGCTGCTCGTCGGCGCCTGAAGGTGATGAGGCTGAGCAGGGCCTCAGCTGCAAACAGGGTCTGACCCTCACACGTGTCTCAGTGGTTTACATTAGTATCAGAAAGGCCCCATTTTCAAAATGGCGTCCATCAGGTCCTCAAAATGACCGTTTCTTAGTTGGTTACGAGCATCTTTATGTCGGTGACGGCTGCTCGTCTCTGAAGCTCAATTTTTCCTCCGTCGTAAACGTGTTTGTTTGTTTGTTTAGATTTAAATTCTTTCCTTCGTTCCTTTAAGAAAACGATCTGTGACCAACTCAGCGTCTTTTACAGGGACTGGATCAGAGTCCTCTCATTTAAATGGCCTCGGCCAGCTGGAGCTGCTGCGCCCGGCCGGAGCTGCTGCACCGGGCTGGAGCTGCTGCGCCAGGCCACAAAGGACTCTCTAAAGGAGACGGTTAAGTTTGGACGACTAAAGGAGACGGTTAAGTTTAGTCTCTAAAGGAGACGGTTAAGTTTAGTCACTAAAGGAGACGGTTAAGTTTAGTCACTAAAGGAGACGGTTAAGTTTAGCCTCTAAAGGAGACGGTTAAGTTTAGTCACTAAAGGAGACGGTTAAGTTTAGACACTAAAGGAGACGGTTAAGTTTAGACACTAAAGGAGACGGTTAAGTTTAGTCTCTAAAGGAGACGGTTAAGTTTAGTCTCTAAAGGAGACGGTTAAGTTTAGTCTCTAAAGGAGACGGTTAAGTTTAGTCTCTAAAGGAGACGGTTAAGTTTAGTCTCTAAAGGAGACGGTTAAGTTTAGTCTCTAAAGGAGACGGTTAAGTTTAGACACTAAAGGAGACGGTTAAGTTTAGTCTCTAAAGGAGACGGTTAAGTTTAGTCTCTAAAGGAGACGGTTAAGTCTAGACACTAAAGGAGACGGTTAAGTTTAGTCACTAAAGGAGACGGTTAAGTTTAGTCTCTAAAGGACTTGGTTCGGATCAGATAAAGGTGGTTTGTCTCAGGTCCTCCAGGTCAGAGTCCTGGTTCTGGACCCTCCTCCCTACGGGGAGTTTGACTCTGATACGTCACCTGATCTCCGTCTCTGCTCTTTTATCTCTACAGTCATAAAGATGTGGATCACAGATGAACTACCGTGATCATGTTTCGTTGTTATGATGATAATCATGATGATAATCATGATCACAGACGGAGTCGCACACTTCAGCCTCAGCTTCATCGTCTCCGTGCAGAAAGACGTCGTGAGCGTTTCACTGTCGTTTGAGTGACGGACGATCTCTGTGACAAACCCACAGCAGCTCCTGCTTATCAACTCATTTCCTGCCAAGGCAGCTGACATCTGGCAGCAGGACGTGTGTGTGCAAGCCAGTTTAAACAAACACACACACACACACACACACACACACACACACACACACACACACACACACACACACACACACACACACACACACACACACACACACACACACACACACACACACACACACACACACACACTAATCCTGTAAACAAACCATCTCAAAGCCTAGAATACACTATGAAACAATATTAATTGCACAATGAAAGCCTCATTTGTCATTCACACACACACACACACACACACACACACACACACACACACACACACACACAGAGTCAGGCTGCTTCATAAAGGAGGAGGAAAAGAAAACGTGTCTCGAGGCAAAGCAACGTTAAAACGAGGTGTTCAGTCAACAGCTTAACACGGAGATATTTATACAGATATAATGAACCGGAGCGCCTCAACGTACAGCAGGATTACCAACGTGTGTGTGTGTGTGTGTGTGTGTGTGTGTGTGTGTGTGTGTGTGTGTGTGAGTGAGCGTGCAGCATGTAAACGATGTGAACCAGCAGCCTTTACTCACTTAGCATCGCCTCAGGTGCACATCAAACATGCACACGTTAATAAGAAAGCAACCCATATTTCCACAGGAGCCTCCTCCTCCACAACAAACCCATCCTCCTCTCCTCTTCCTCTCCTCTTCCTCCCCTCCTCTCCTCTTCTCCTCTTCCTCTCCTCTTCTCCTCCTCTTCTTCTCCTTCCTGTGGTGAGCCCGCGGTGTCAGCGCAACAAACATGGCACCGCAGCGGCAGGCGTTATGTTAACAACTCTAATAAGACACTAAAGCATGATTCCAGGTGATTGTCACAGCGACACACAGACACGAGGAGGGTGAGAGACACTTTCAGCAGCACGCGTGGGTGGAAGCACCATGGTGTTTGTTTGTTCTTTATACGCTGCTGTTAAATTCCCTCTACAGCCACGAACACTGAGACCCACTCCTCCATATCCACCAACATCTCTGATAACAGGTAATGATGCACACTTCACTTCCACTTGTCTCTGTTTGTACGAACACGTGGTTCAGGTTTACAGTTTTGCACGTTGAGCCGCGTCTAACGCCCGTTCAGACCAAAGATCTGCAGCTACGCAACGTTCTGCAACCTGCCAGTTCACACCCGTGAGACGTCACCATGACCATGTTTTGTTGTTGGTAGGATGTAGTTGCAGGTTATGTAGACACTGATGATGACGGTGATAGTGAAATACCTGCTACAGTTGCATTATCAGAAGTGACAACGCAGAGAAACGAGAGGGTCGAGACTTTGGAGCCGTCCGTGGTTCCTTCAACACAAAAAAACCCGTGAACTCGAGACAGGAGATCTCCCGTCTCTCCTTCCTTTCTCCCATCTATTCCCGGAGCATCCACTTCCATAAACATCTCTAATAACAGGTAATGATGCACACTTCACTTCCACTTGTCTCTGTTTGTAGGAACACGTGTTGCAGGTTTACAGTTTTGCGCGTTGAGCCGCGTCTAACGTCACGTTCAGACCAAAGACTCACAGCTACGCAACGTTCTGCAACCTGCCAGTTCACACCCGTGAGACGTCACCATCTCCATTCTAAGTCTTTTGTCTGGATATAGTTGTAGGTTATTTAGACACGGGTGATGACGGTGATGGTGAAATACCTGCTACAGCTGCATTATCAGAAGTGACGACACAGAGAAACGAGAGGGTTGAGACTTCGGAGCCGTCCGTGGTTCCTTCAACGCAAAACCTGTGAACTCAAACCGTTGGTCCGTCAGAGACCTTTAAAGTTCTTCTGTAACTGAAACCAGAAACAAACAAAAACCAGGGAACAGGGACTCGGGTCACATCCGGCTCTTTATCCATTTGCGTTAACGAGGAGACGAGCCACAGCTGGAGGATGCACGCCGACCAGCTCATTCACAACTCTACAGCGATCAAGAGTCGGGTTTATCTCCAAACACGCTTCCGCCCACTCGCTCTCTCGCTGCAGGCGATGCTGCAACGGTCAGACGCCTCGGACAGACGCCCGTCGGTGGTTCCACTTATACGCCTTCCACTTCCAGATCGTTCTCATTCCCCGGGTGTGTGATCACGCCGCTTCGTCACAGCCCTCCTCCACCCGGACCCTCCTCCCGTCGTGGATTTTGGCACTCTGATACTACGTCACGCTGACGTCATCAATTATGACGCCTGAATGTGGAAAAGCATGTTCAAAAGTGCACGCACCTGCACACACACACACACACACACACACACACACACACACACACACACACACACACACACACACCTGCACACACACACTGATAGACAGCCACTGTTCCTTGATTACTCTGCATCCCGTCGAGTTCGTAGACTCGCCCCCGGCTGCTGAACGATTCCTTTACACATCACCTTTGTTACGCTGTGAAACAGTGAAACGATCCGTAGACACCCTGAAAACGTTAAATCGTGTGTGTGTGTGTGTGTTCTTGTCACAGCGACGGGTTTAATGAGACCGTGTTCATAAAGTAGCAGCGGTGTAATGTTGCATAGGAAACACATGAAGTGATGTTTGGTTCAGTGTGTGTTTAGCAGCAGTTTCTATTTGTCACTGATGTAAAAACCACCTGAGACGCAAAGAGAGAGGAGGTGTGAGACGAGATCACGAGCACAGGGAAGGACAGACAGTGTCTCTCAGCAGCAGGGGAGAAGAGGGAACTGACAGAAGGAGAGATTTTCAAAGACAGCGTCTGCACCCTCCGACACCACAGGACTTTCTCCAGACGTGAGAAAAAGAGACAGCGAGGGAAAGTGGTGGAGAGGTGGCGAGGAGTCGATAATGACTGAGGGAGTCGGAGAAGTCCACAAATCCTGACGCCTGTCACTCTGGATCTGTTCCCCGCGTCACTCATCAGGAGTGTGGATCGTGCTTTAGGGTCAGACGCTGACTCGCTTCAACTCCAGCAGGTCATAAAACAGGCGACTGATGGAAGAGACAGCGAAAGTTACACAGACTAGACTCAAAGTTCCTGCAAAGTCCATGAAACTGACACTCAGAGTGATGTTTATCATATGCATGCATGTCTCTGGATCACATCAGCTCCAGAGTAGAGAGGGAGGGATCACGTCTAGGGATGTCCAACATTATCGTCCGATAGAGTTAAAAATGTAATATCGGGAATCATCAGTATTGTGTTTTTTACAACCGACGTTCGTTCTGTAGGCGTCAGCATTTCCGAGGCTGCATGAATGCAACACGGGACGTTTACAGGCGCGTGCTTGATGACGTATAACAACAACAGCGCGCTAGACTCGTAGGTTGCTAACCGTGGCTAACAAGCTTCAGCTCGCCCGGTGAATGGGATGTCCGTGGTTCCAAGTGTCACTTACTTACAGTGAATGTGTGCTTTGCAATGATTGCAGGCGTCTTCCTTTAATACGTCACGTTTGATCAGACAGTGATTCGCTTCATCTGTGCAGCAAAGGGGTGAAAAGAAGCAACAGAAACAGCCGACACTCAGAACAAACATTTTTCTATCGTTCAAGATGCCGGATTCACCAAACGTGAGGAGTTCCTGGACGTTAGCCATGACCAGTCACAAGTGTTTCTCAGCCCAGTGCTGAACCCGAGTTTTACAGCGTTGTTTACAGTCACGTGGAGAAGCTGTTGCTCATATGAGGATCAGGGCAGATTGAGCCCAGTTCATAATTTATTGATTGTATTATTTGCCAAGTTCCGGCTCCGTCGTTACTCAGTCTGGAAAAAGAGGAATATGTTTGTTTACTACTCTGGAACAGATGCATCTTCCTTGTTGTGATGTTGTCTGTAGTTTAGTTTGAGGCCAAATATTCTCTCTAAAAACACAAACAGAGAAATGAACGGCACTTTTTTCAGTAACTTATTTCCACAGACAGTGTTTACGTTTGTAAAGCCGTGTTGCATCTATGTTTGCATCCAGTGGGCGTCACAATACACTCAGGCTTAATGTGTTAGTTCCATAATAAGTGATTTGTGATGTTGTTATCGAACACTTTAGGTGTAAAAAAGCTGCAGACATCGGTATCAAGCATCTCTACTTTTAATCACAGGGAGCTCAGGACACGTGTGTGTGACCTGCGGGTCGTTCCACTTCCACTCAAACAGACTGAGATCAAACCACGTCCTCACAGCTCGGCTCTGCTGTAGGTCGGGTTAAATATGAGACGCAGGCTTTTATTCGTGCTTCATACGGAGAAAGAGAAAGAGATGCAGTGATGCAGTGATGTCATGTAGACGTGACGTGTGCGTGAGGAACCCGGGACACAGGAGCGATGTTGGAAATAACACGGGGACGATATCGGAAATTAAGAGTTGGACAATAATCGGATTATCGGCAGAAAAGCAAATATGGAGCAAATATGGAGCATCCCTAATCACGTCTGGACACGTCATCGTCTCGTTGACCGCTCAGCTTCTCTGCTGCAGCTGCCGGCGTCTGCCTTGCTCAAGAGCATCTTGCTGGTAACTGCATGTCCTGTTCACTTTCCCTGCCCCGGTTTTGTGAGGTGCCTCTGACACACACAGCCAGTTCTCTGTTTGCAGACTCTCCTTTGTAGTCATTAGACTTTCATCGCCTCCAAAGCGCCTGAAAAACTCAAGAACACACCTTTGTTCCCGCTGCACAGTTCTCCTGCAGCTCTTCTCTGTACGCCGGCTTCTGCAGTCAGTGAAGATCGTAGTCAGCCGGCTCAGGACTGAAGGCATTAGCATTTAAATGCAGGTGCCTGGAGGTTTCACAGATCAGGGTCTGGGATCTGCCACTTTCACAGTTTGGAGGAAACTTGTTCATTTTAGAGTGAAATGTCCGAGGCCACTGGAAAAACACGGCTCTACGTGAGGCTGAAGCTTTGGATTTAAAATGCCATACTGGAGACATATTACATGCTAACACATTAAGTATTTTGTACATACATGCGGCCGTTTGAGGAGATGAATTAACCTTTAAAATAAGTGTGAGTGTTGATTAGATGTTTAGGAACAAACCCAATCTATTGAGCGGCTCTTTAAACGCTGGTTAGCTTGGAGCGGTGCGCTGAACGCATCCAAAACAGCATTCAGTCGACCACTAACACTGCTGAAACTTGCACTTGACAGACATCACGTCACCGACAGCACAGTAATTACGCATTTCCATGGAATTATAAATGACAATACTGAACTCCAGTAGCCTCCTGAGTCCGCCCTGATCTCTGATCCGTTGTGTTTCCCTCTCAGATCAGTGCGGTGACGTGTGACTGATGACTCTAAATCACCCGTAGGTGTGAATGGTTGTCTGTCTCTGTTCGTCTCTATGTGTCCTGTGATAGACTGGCGTCCTGTCCAGGGTGGACCCCGCCTCACGCCCGATGTCAGCTGGGATCGGCTCCAGCCCCCAACGACCCCGACAGGGACAAGAGGCTGAAGATGATGATGATGATGATGATTTTTAGATGCAACAAGAACGTGTCGGCGAGCATTTCTCCAAACCATCTTCATATCATCTGCACCGGGTTACCACTCCTCTTTGTCTGAGTTTAACCGTGTTAAAGAAAGTATTTACCACAGCGGAGAGTCATGAACGCGTCTGCAGCGAGACAGAAACACACGCTGAGGTGATGTAACAGCTTCTGATTTGACCCCAGAGACTCTGCTGTTTACTGTCATCATCTGCAAACCTGCAGCGGAGAGCATGAAGTGAGTCCTCAACAATGTGTAACTACAGTAAAAACAGCTCCGTGAGGGTGGATAGAGCTGTTGAACAGTAGTTCCTGGTACACGTGCGCCAAGGAAACACATGGAGAGGATTTGATCGAGACACGTCTGCAGCAGAACCGCAGCGGACGGATTTAATGTAGGTCAGAAAGTCACGCGTTTGTTCAAAGCCGTAAATGTTCGGGCTGACAATAGAAACTACATTGATCGTCTGCTCTGATTCAGTGAAACACCCGTCAGTGTTTTTGTTTCTCTAAGGTTTGATCCCCGTCTGTCACCGGCCTCAGCTCCGTCTGTGTCCAGCTCGTTCATGTTCACACGGCGCTGCACCGAACTGTCCGAGGTGATCACGCTAACGCGGCGTGGAGCCCGGCTCTGTGCTGACTTATTCCTATTGGCAGCCTGTCTCCTCGCCCGCTGAGCCAATCACTCTGGGTCCGTCTCTTTGTTAACAAGTGCTGATGCTGTGTGTGTTCAGAGAGACGGAGCGACACGAGGAGGCAAAGACAAAGAGAGGAGAGACAGGACGAGACGCTACTGAGCTCAACACTAATCACAGAACGACAGAAGACACGAAGACATAAAGACACTAAAGCGCCTCCGTGTGTGAACGCCGTTGAGGCCGTTTCACTAAACTCCAGGTTGTGTTTGAGTGTCTTGTTTGTAACCGTAGACGTTTGTAAAGGAGGATGCAGACGTAGATGCAGGCTCAAACGCAGACGCAGACACAGACGCAGACGCAGATGCAGACACAGATGCAGACACAGATGTAGACGCAGACACAGACACAGATGAAGACGCAGACACAGATGTAGACGCAGACACAGACACAGATGAAGACGCAGACACAGATGTAGACGCAGACACAGACACAGATGAAGACGCAGACACAAATGTAGAGGCAGACACAGACGCAGACGCAGACACAGATGTAGACGCAGACACAGATGTAGACGCAGACACAGATGTAGACGCAGACACAGACGCAGACACAGATGTAGACATAGACACAGATGTAGACGCAGACACAGATGTAGAGGCAGACACAGATGTAGACGCAGACACAGATGTAGACGCAGACACAGACGCAGACACAGATGTAGACATAGACACAGACGCAGGCGCAGACACAGACGCAGACGCAGACACAGATGTAGACGCAGACACAGATGTAGAGGCAGACACAGACACAGACGCAGACACAGATGTAGACGCAGACGCATGTAGACGCAGACACAGACGTAGACCCAGACACAGATGTAGACACAGATGTAGACGCAGACACAGATGCAGATGCAGAACAGACGCGGATGCAGACGCAGACCAGACACAGATGTAGACGCAGACACAGATGTAGACGCAGACACAGATGTAGACCCAGACACAGATGCAGACACAGACGCAGACACAGATGTAGACACAGATGTAGACGCAGACGCAGATGTAGACGCAGACCCAGATGTAGACGCAGACACAGATGTAGAGGCAGACACAGAGGCAGATGTAGACACAGACGCAGACACAGATGTAGACGCAGACGCAGACACAGATGTAGACGCAGACACAGACGCAGATCCAGACGCAGACACAGATGTAGACGCAGACCAGATGCAGATGCAGGCGCAGACGCAGACAAAGACACAGACGCAGATGCAGACGCCCACGTCCGTCCGTCTGACTGAAGAGTGTGTTACTGACTGAAGAGTGTGTTACTGACTGAAGTGTGTGTTACTGACTGAAGTGTGTGTTACTGACTGAAGTGTGTGTTACGGACTGAAGTGTGTGTTACTGACTGAAGAGTGTGTTACTGACTGAAGTGTGTGTCACTGACTGAAGAGTGTGTTACTGACTGAAGTGTGTGTTACTGACTGAAGTGTGTGTCACTGACTGAAGTGTGTGTTACTGACTGAAGTGTGTGTTACTGCAGCTGTGTGTGTTACCGACTGAAGTGTGTGTTACTGACTGAAGTGTGTGTTACTGCAGCTGTGTGTGTTACCGACTGAAGTGTGTGTTACTGACTGGTGTGTTTTACTGACTGAAGTGTGTGTTACCGACTGAAGTGTGTGTTACCGACTGAAGTGTGTGTTACTGACTGAAGTGTGTGTTACTGCAGCTGTGTGTCAGACGCCTGTCTTTCCCAGTGACAGATTTTAAAAGATAGTTTTCTGGGTTTGTACAGTTTTGGGAGAGAATACTCTTCAAAACTACCTTTCTATGACAGCAGACATCACACACACACACACACACACACACACACACACACACACACACACACACACACACACACACACACACACACACACACACACAGATCTCAAACTGTCAATTGTCCCATCATCCTCCCTTCAGACACTAACACTCACTCGCTCGCTTGACAACCATCAAACTCCTGTCATGCAGACAAACGCATCTACACACACACACACACACACACACACACACACACACACACACACACACACACACACACACACACACACGTCAGACTATAATAGGAACAGATTAACCCAGAGTTTTTTGCGGTAGACGAGTCAGAAAATGAATTTGTCGACTATAATATTCAACTGTGTGTGTTTGAGTACAGAGAAAAGTGCTGTATAACATGTATCTATTATTATTATTATTATTATTATTATTATAATTATAATTATTATTGTTATTATGACAGCGTTGTAGACGGCGGTGGTCTGTGAGACACTAAAGACGTCCCAGAGTGTGGACGGAGAATTCCACACGTTGGTTCGACAGATGAGACAAAGTGACGACCGACGTCTCCTTCAGTGTTTCAGGACGTCCGTCAGGGCTTCGATGACTCGCTCGCTCCTGATGTTCACGGTGCTCGACACTGCCCCCACGGTTTCAGGTGGTACTGCAGCGTTTGCTCCGTATCTGTACGCATCCGTCAGCTTTCAGGATATGCAGTGTCTGAACTGGGCGGGGGACTTTTAATTAGCTGAATCAAGCTAGCCACACATTAGCTCTAATGCATGTGAGCTAGGCTAACAGCACACGCTGCTAGATAAACAGGACCGGGAGTCTTTTTTTTTTTTTACTGTGTAAATGGGAACAGGCGTCTAGTGTGGCAGCAGTAGTAGGCTAACGTATATTGCAAGTCATGGTGCAAGTGCAGCTCTTGTCACTATGGAAACACCACCACACGTATGACCACAGTCCAGGTCCGGATGACAAAGTTAGCATGCTAATGATGCTAATCCTGACAACTAGCCTCCGAGGAGAGGTGAGGGCCAGAGGCGAGCTGTCACTCGAGAGGCCACGCCCCTTATTATTCATAAAATGAAACTGCTCTGTTATGAAACCTGCCCCTAGTGGACACTCAGAGAACTGACGCTGATGGAGCTTCCTGATTGGACCAAACAGGAAGCTGGGGGCGGGGCTTGGCCTGTAGCCTGTCTGCCGGAAATCCCGAAGAAGAAGAAGAAGAAGAAGAAAGGCGTCAGTGCAGAGTGAAACGTGTCTACGGGAGAACAGCAGCACCTGTACGGCTACACGACACACTTCATCTGTTAGCATTAGCATCTCTTCCATTTAGCACAACAGCAGAGTACGGTTAGCTTCAGCTAGCAAGCCGCCTCAGCTTGTACCTGCAACTGAAG
>NC_139836.1:471136-481136 GCF_963691815.1 Echiichthys vipera | reverse complement strand
CTCCGTCACAGGTTAGGGCGCCCTCCCACTGTGCGTGCGTCCCGTGCCCCGTGCTTTAGGGTCCTTGTCCCCCCCTCCAGGCCCGTTTGTACTCACACTACCTGGGCCTCGGAGAATGCTTCTTGCTCCCTATACGTCATCACGCCGTAACACGTCACACGCATTGATGACGTCATGGCGATGCGTGGCTTTGTTTCCAGATCTTTCCGTAGACCTCGGAGTTTTTGTGCGTCTTGTCGACTGTTTTTGAATCTTTTCATCGACCAAATCTGCAGTAAACACTCCACCTCCGCATCACACCAACGTGAACCTTTCACCGCCATTGTTTGAAATGTCCGCGCATGGTCCCTCCTTCTTTTTTCTACGTCCCAACAGGCGCACAGGAAATGACCTCAGAGCCGCCGTAGGCCTCGTGCTCGTACACGTGCGCACGCTCGTGCTCGTACACGTGCAAACGTGCTTTACTAAAGCCCACCTCTCCCAAACGGGCCGCGGACGGCAAGCGTGCCGCTCCTAGACATGGTACGGTTGCACTCACACTGGTCAAAGGAACCAGACTTTAGCCGTGACACGTGCTGGGGCATGGGACGGAGGCACAGTGGGAGGGGGCACGGGACGGAGGCACAGTGGGAGGGCGCCCTGAGTTTCTGTCTCAGCCTCACACTGAGCCCATGAAGCAGCTGTGATGAGACTCTGCAGCAAAATCAGGGAGAAACTCCACGTCCTTGAAGCTCATTTACGGAGGTCGCAGACGTTAAAGTTTCACTCAGATGCAGAAATGGATTTAAAGTTCAGAGCTGATCAGAAACATGACTCATTAACGCAGAGACGAGCGGCACTTTCTGCTGAATTACTCTTTAAATGAGATCTTTTGAGCGAGGCGTCTCAGAAGGACGGTAATTATAACACCAGAGGAACCGGAGCCCTAATGATCATAATTACAGATGATTCATGTTCTGGAAGTCTCCGTGTTCCCGCCCGTGTCGCTGGAGCCCGAAGCGTCTGCAGCATCGTGACACTGAGGACAGAGACCCCACTGAAACACACGCGTCTCGGGTGGGATCGAACCGTTTCTGCCCAGTTCTCTGCAGGTGGTTCAGTCTGAGTGAACTAAAGTCAAAGCAGACGAAGCCTTTAATGTTGTTTGACTCGATCGTATCTTCAGTCGTCACTCCGTCAGTTATCGTCCATCCGTGGGGTTGTCTCTCTGGCTGCGGTGATCCTGGACCCTGGAGCATCTCTGAACACGGACACTTGCAGGGTTTGCGTGTTCTGGACGGCACAGATACACGGGGTAAGGTAAACAAAAACGGACAGGTGTGCATGACGTAAAGTGTAAAGGAGGCCTAAACAGAGCATCAAACACGCGTGTCCCAGGACAGGTGCAGGTGTGAGGACACCACAGAGATCACTGGTGAAACCGTGCCGTTGTGAAACCACAGCTCAGTGGAGTCGAATTTAACCGGAGCTTTAACGCCTCGGTGTGTGCGTCTGCAGCCCTCAGTGTCTCCCACTCGTCCTCAGCACCCGGACGCCTGCGTGGGCCGGACTCCCCTGAAGCACCACGGCACAGATCTCACAAAGCTCCCGTCGGCAAAGGAGCAAACAGGATCTCAGCATCAGAACTTTCTCTCCAACTAAGAACGGGGAGAGAGACTCACACACACACACACACACACACACACACACACACACACACACACACACACACACACACACACACACACACACACACACACACACACACACACACACACACACACACACACACACACACTTCATGAAGCACTGAACCCAGTTGGGAATTTTTCCGACTGCAGACGTATCTTCAAAGTGCGTCTGAGTGAGTGTGACTGATACTGTACATTTCCTGTGTGTGCGTGTGTGTGTGTGTGTGTGTGTGTGTGTGTGTGTGTGTGCGTGTGTGTGTGTGTGTGTGTGTGTGTGTGTGTGTGCCAATAAAGCTGGGGTCTAGATGACGGATGCAAGATAAATAACTATAAATCCAGAAAGAGAACGACAGAAAGAACCAAACCTGAAACTCTGCGTGAGTTATTTCATGTTAATAAATAAAGATCGTTTTGAAACATTCGTAGTAAATCCTACGTGAGGTTATGTTCAGAAACTCGTACAATAAAAACAGGCAGACGGATGACAGGACCAACGCACACAGAACAAACGTTACGTGACTTGAGCCATGAAAAGGTGACGTCATGGTTAGAGGCGTGAAACACACTCGGTTAGGATCAGAGAATAACGGCCGTGGATTTGTTTAGGACAGGGTTTGAACCCTGCTCCCCTGGACCAAAGGCACCACATCAGCCTGTCTTCATCTACGTCACATGCTTTCATTACCGGGAACACACAAATAATGAACACGTGGAAAACACACAGAGTTAAGTTTAGACGACTAAAGCTGACGAGCTGACGGGTGAGGAGGGGGAGACGGAGAGAGAAGGAGGTGAGCGGAGGGGAGGACGAGAGGAAAGAGGAGAGGAGAGTTTATTAAGGTACGGCGGATGAACGGGCCTCCGGGGAGTCAGAGGGAGGGTAAAGAAAATGATCATGGCTGCGACAGAGAAGGAGAAACTAAAAAGAGCGCGGAGAGGGAGAGAAAGAAAAACAAGAACAGGAGACTGAAGGAGGAGGAGAGGAAGAGGGAGGAGGGAGGACGGGCGCCTCTGAAAGGCCGTCTTTGTTTGACACACGCCTGAAGAAACGCTGCTCAGACCGTCTGGACTCCCTGCTGCTTCCTGTGTGTGTGTGTGTGTGTGTGTGTGTGTGTGTGTGTGTGTGTGTGTGTGTGTGTGTGTGTGTGTGTGTGTGGGTGTGTGTCATGGATCACATTTCTCCGCGGTAAAGATTTAGGATTAACCTCGGGGGTCAGGTCCTCACCTCTCTGCAGAACCCACCCACACACACACACACACACACACACACACACACACACACACACACACACACACACACACACACACACACACACACACACACACACACACACACACACACACACACACACACACACACACACACACACACACACACACACACACACACACACTCCTCTCTTTGAAGTGTGTGTAAGTGGCAGGATTAGTGTAATAGTGCAGTGTTACAGTGGCGGCGTGCGTCCCCAGTCCGTCGCTCTGCTTCACTGAAACATCAGAACAGACGGAGGCGTTAAAGATTTTGGCACTTTTCACTTTTCCAGATTCGTGTTTGGAGGCCGAGCAGACGTCAGACTCTACGGGTCTGCAGGACGCTCGTCTGCTGCGGTGCAGGAAACGATGGAGGTCAGAATCAGAGGTGTGAGCAGAGGGTTGGACGTGCGTTGGTTGGATCATTGAGAGGAAACAGGAGGACGGAGACGGACGGACGAAGCAAAACGTTTATTTGAGCCGACGCGGTGGAGCGGTGGAGCGGTGGAGCGGTGGAGCGGTGGACGCCCTGCTGGGGCTTTTAGGAGACGATCGAGAAAGGAAATGCAAGAGTGACTTAGTCTCCAAGCCCCGCCCCCAGCGTCCTGTGTGGTCCAATCAGGAAGCTGGGTCAGCGTCAGTTCTCTGAGTGTCCACTAGGGGCAGGTTTCATGTTAAACATGTTTACACAGCATCATTAAACCTGTTTAAGGACCAAAGAACATTCTAGTCTGTGTGTTTAGATCAGGTCTCCATGACAACACTGAAGTTTATGAATAATTGGGGGCGTGGCCTCTTGAGTGACAGCTAGCCTCTGGCCCTCACTTCTCCTCGGAGGTAAACATCAGCCAGATGGACGTACGCCCCTCCCCCCAGCGTCACATACATGCCCTTTTTTGGTCAGAGGAAATGAGGCGGAGTCACAGCAGTAACAGCTGGTACAGGTCGGAGGGGTCGCCCCGCACACAGTTCACCTCATATCTGAACTCCACCGTCGTTAACTCTCTCCCTCCTGTGCTCCCTGAGCCGTCTGAAGGGAGACGCAGGAAACCAAAGACGTCTGAAGGCTTTGATCCAGAGCGGAGACTTAAATATCATCCGTCCAGACGTGTTCTGACTCCCTGAACCACCCCTGAACCCCCCTGAACCCCCCGGTCCTGTGATCTGGACTCTGTGGATCAGTTTCACCGTCATCAGAGATGATGTGCTGTTTCTGCTCCTCAGGTACGGAAGAGGATGTTTTTGAAACACGTGTTTTAGACGCAGACTTTAACTCAGATCAGTTTATATTGAATATAATATTCAATATAATATTAAACATAATATCAATCATCACGTCAGAGGAGATTAAAGCACAGAGCCGTGCGTCTGTGACGTCGACAGGTTGAAATATGACGACACGTTCAACGCCAGCGACTGTGACGGTTAAGTTTAGTCTCTAAAGGAGACGGTTAAGCCTCAGTGGGTCTTTATCGTAGGTTCAGGTTCGATGCTGCTGCAGATCTCTGTGTTATCCAGGACTTCTTTGTGAATGCTCCCTGTTTCTCTGTAAAGTCTCTCAGTTTGAAGCAGATCACGTTTCAGCAGAGTCCTCTGGTCCTCCTGTCCTCTGGTCCTCTGGTCCTCCGGTCCTCCGGTCCTTCGGTCCTCCGGTCCTCCGGTCCTCCAGTCCTCCGGTCCTCCGGTCCTTCGGTCCTCCGGTCCTCCGGCCCTCCGGTCCTCTGGTCCTCCGGTCCTCCGGCCCTCCGGTCCTCCGGTCCTCCGGTCCTCCGGTCCTCTGGTCCTCTGGCCCTCCGGTCCTCTGGCCCTCCGGTCCTCCGGTCCTCCGGTCCTCTGGTCCTCTGGTTCTCCAGTCCTCTGGTCCTCTGGTCCTCTGGTCCTCTGGTCCTCTGGCCCTCCGGTCCTCCGGTCCTCTGGCCCTCCGGTCCTCCGGTCCTCCGGTCCTCTGGTCCTCCGGTCCTCCGGTCCTCTGGTCCTCCGGTCCTCTGGTCCTCTGGTCCTCTGGCCCTCCGGTCCTCTGGCCCTCCGGTCCTCCGGTCCTCCGGTCCTCTGGTCCTCTGGTTCTCCAGTCCTCTGGTCCTCTGGTCCTCTGGTCCTCTGGTCCTCTGGCCCTCCGGTCCTCCGGTCCTCTGGCCCTCCGGTCCTCCGGTCCTCCGGTCCTCTGGTCCTCTGGTTCTCCAGTCCTCTGGTCCTCTGGTCCTCTTGTCCTCCGGTCCTCTGGTCCTCTGGTTCTCCAGTCCTCTGGTCCTCTGGTCCTCTGGCCCTCCGGTCCTCCGGTCCTCCGGTCCTCCGGTCCTCCGGTCCTCCGGTCCTCTGGTCCTCTGGTCCTCTGGCCCTCCGGTCCTCCGGTCCTCTGGCCCTCCGGTCCTCCGGTCCTCCGATCCTCTGGTCCTCTGGTCCTCTGGTCCTCCGGTCCTCTGGTCCTCCGGTCCTCTGGTCCTCTGGTCCTCCGGTGGACTCTCTGACCTCTCACACCACCACAGTTTAGTCTCTGTCAGTGTTTCATGCTCTGCACACGGCACACGGCCCTGTTCATGTCCAGTGGGGAACCAAAGGGAACTCTGTGAGTCATGTTGTTCTGTCTGATCCGACATCTGCAAGAGGCCGCGAGGCGACAGGGAGACGGGAGACAAAGGCAGAGACGTGCAACTAATGGAGGGGAAGAGTGAGGGAGCAGACGGGGATAAAAGGAGGACAAATGGGGAAGATGGAGGAGGGGAGGAGCTACTGCGGAGGACAGGGGGACGAACTTATAACTAAACTAAACTAAACTAAACTGGAGGAGAAGAAGACGGGAAGATAATGACGTCAAAGTATGTGAAGGTTTCAGAAACAGAAGATTCAGCTCTGCAGGAGGACGAATCCCTTAACAGATCAATAATGCACAAACACACACACACACACACACACACACACACACACACACACACACACACACACACACACACACACACACACACACACACACACACACACATACACACACACACACACACACACACACACACACACACACACACACACACACACACACACACACACACACACACACACACACACATACACACACACACACACACACACACACACACACACACACACACACACCCCTCCTCTCTCAGCAGGATCTTTTCTGTCGACATGGAAACTGGGACTGAAACTCTCGAGTTCCTCGATGATCAAACCTCCTGGAGGTCAAATCTCTGCCTCCATGATTCCTTTACTTCCTGTCTGGAGTGTTCTGCTTCCTGTTCAGGGATCGTTGTTCCACAGGGAGCGTTTTTACAGACGCACGCAACTACGTCTGGATTTGAGTCGCTGCGATAACGGAGGTGAAGAAAGAGCCGGAAAAGGCCGAGAGCTTCCAGAGTCTGGGATCGTTTCACTGTGAGAAAGAAGCCGACGACGTCACGGATGATTCAGCGTCGGAGCAGAAAGCAGCCCGTTGTTAAGGCCACGTCACCGAGCGCCGCCGCTCCGCTTTAAGGAGGGCGGTTGCCGTAGTGACAGAGATGTTAGAAACAGGAAGAGGATGCGTAGCTGTCCTGGTGAACGCCTCCATGTTTAGAAATGATGCACCTGGTGCAGCCTGCAGGGAGAGGCCCACGCCCACCAACACCCTGACAGACACCGAGCAGGGCGACAAACCTGCAGGGAGACGCCCACACCCACCAACACCCTGACAGACAGACACCGAGCAGGGTGACAAACCTGCAGGGAGAGGCCCACGCCCACCAACACCCTGACAGACACCGAGCAGGGCGACAAACCTGCAGGGAGAGGCCCACGCCCACCAACGCCCTGACTGACACCGAGCAGAGTGACAAACCTGAAGGGAGACGCCCACGCCCACCAGCGCCCTGACAGACAGACACCGAGCAGGGTGACAAACCTGCAGGGAGAGGCCCACTCCCACCAACACCCTGACAGACAGCGAGCAGGGCGACAAACCTGCAGGGTCACCCTCAGGAGGAGGTGGGTGCGTGATGGAGGGGCAGAGACCCGGCGAGCCTTTCGGAAACCTCCGCTCTGCAGAGCTGAACCGTGTCATCAGCCTTCAGTGACAGGATCCTTCCTCCCTGTTGGAGAGTGTTGCAGCCGCAGTGACTCCTCACTTAACCCCAGAGCTGCTGTACATCACAGCGCAGGAGCAGCCGCTGCACACGTTCGCACACATGTAAACATCCTTTAAAGCGTCAGAGGAGACGGAGCATCGCTGATCTGATTGGTTTGTCTCTGAAGTGTTTGGATGCTTCATCATTTCATCACAGACGCTGGGGTTCAAAACATCTTCTCACCTGCAACAACAACAACAACAGGAACATACGGCTTCTTCCCTTCTTCTTCTTTAACCGACACAAACGCATCATTTTATAGATTTACGGGTCAAACAACACACTGCGCTCCCTGACAACACACTCGTTTGTGGCTGAGATGATGAAAAACACGCTTAAGTGTCGTCTTCAGTGGCGAGGATGTGCCCTATTTTACCTCGTCGCCCCTGCCCTTCAAACGTCTGTGCACGCCCCTGATCTGGACACGACTTAATAAATAAACACACGTTTGTCTTCCTCTCTGTCAGGACGTCGGCCATCTTGAGTCCGTAAAACAAACACCGTGAGGTCACAGAAGCACCGCGCTGTCACGAGTTCGGACGCATTCGTTTCAAACGCTGAGATAAACGAATGAAATCTGTGTTTCAAACTGAAAAAACCTCCTCGGGAACCAAACGGAGAGACGGAGAGGCCTCTTTCATAAGCTGTGAAATACGGAGGGATGGGATTACGTCCCCCGGCCTCCAGAGAGAGAGAGAGAGAGAGAGAGAGAGAGAGAGAGAGAGGGAGAGAGAGAGAGACAGAGAGAGAGAGGAGGGAGAGAGAGAGAGAGAGAGAGAGGGGGAGAGAGAGATGGTGTTTAACTGGGAGAAGAATGGTGAGAGACGGACAAACGACAGCGTCGGAGAGAAAACTGATCACTCCTCTCTCTCCCTCTCTCTCTCCCTCTCTCTCTCTCTCTCTCTCTCTCTCTTTGTGCATCCTTTCTCTGTGTCTCTTTCTTTTCCTCTCCTTCTTCTCTCGTTATCACACAAACACACTTCCATTTCATTCTGTCCGTACGTTTTCCAGCCACATCCTCTCATGAATGCATTTTGGCAGAATGTCCCCGCTCTCTCTCTCTCTCTCTCTCTCCCTCTCTCTCTCTCTCTCTCCCTCTCCTTTCATTCCTCCCCCCCTCCGTCCGTCTCTTTTCACGCCAGGCGCTTTTCAGAAGTAATGAAAGCCATAATCTGGAGGGGGAGATGATTTCATCCAGAGCTTTTAGCTGCTGGACCGAGCGTGAAAGCCTCCGTCTGCACTTCCAGCGGCGTTCCCTCTGGGACGCTGTTAGCAACACGACCGGCTTCGCTCTCAAAGCAAACGCTTAAACCGAGGACGTCTCTTCTGCCCGTCAACACGGGCGTCTTCAGATGCGTCTGCCAGGGGCCGAGGGGGGGGGGACGCGGGGACGGTTTAATCCTCACAAACGAGCTCTGAGTTCAGATGCTACAGACACAAACACAACGCAGAGAGACTCCTAATGATCACAGATACACATATCTGATGTCCACTTAAAGCTGCATTCTCTCTAATGTCCAGCAGGAGGAGACTCCACTTAAAGCTGCATTCTCTCTAATGTCCAGCAGGAGGAGACTCCACTTAAAGCTGCATTCTCTCTAATGTCCAGCAGGAGGAGACTCCACTTAAAGCTGCATTCTCTCTAATGTCCAGCAGGAGGAGACTCCACTTAAAGCTGCATTCTCTCTAATGTCCAGCAGGAGGAGACTCCACTTAAAGCTGCATTCTCTCTAATGTCCAGCAGGAGGAGACTCCACTTAAAGCTGCATTCTCTCTAACGTCCAGCAGGGGGAGTCTCCACTCATGTAACTGTTTGACAGCCTTCACGTCTTCTTCTCAGACGTGTTAAAAGAACATCACACTGTTAATAAGGATTAGCTGTGAGTGATGCTAAGCTGGTGGAGCATCGACTCTGTTAATCCCCAGTGAATAGGAGAATCTGTGACTTCCCTGCATGGAAACTTGTCCATTCGTTCAAAAAACATCACATATTCAAATATTCAGCACTTGTTCTGAGCTTTTCTGTAAATGTCTGAATCATAAATGACATAAAGTGTGTAAAGTCACACCTGTAAACCCCTTCTTTCAGCCTCTACCTGTGAGCGTGTCTGCAGCCGTATGGATCTGGTGTGGGTATCTTTAACCTACATTGATTTGGGCGTCACAGTGTTGAATGAGGAAACAGCCGCCCGTGTTATTTGACTAAAATGTCAAAGCTTTATAGAGGTCAAGGCACCGAGACTGGAGAGACAGACGCGTGCGAGGTGTGAATACCAATTCCACCAGGACGCAGAAACAACTGCAGAGAGTGAATCTGTAAAACACAGAGCAGCAGAGAGAAGCCTGAGGCCTCCGGAGTCTCTGACGCGGCTCCATGAGTCTGCAGGACGGAGCCGTCCAACCGTGACGGAGGAGGACTTCTGTAGCAGCAGCCACAGGAGCGAGGGCTCGATAAGGGTGAACACGTGGAAATATGTGACTTAAAACAGAGACATTCACTACTCTCTGTTCGCTTTAGCAGCCAGAGTCCCTCTCCTCTCTGCAGCTCTGCAGCCGACAGTGATGCTAAAAGGAGTCGGAGAGAGAGAAGGGCGGCTGTGGATCAGTGGGAGAGTGGGTCGTCCTCCATTTGAGGGATTGGCTGTTCAATCCCCAGCTCCCCCGGGTCCTTGGGCAACACACTGAACCCTGCCTCGCTCCTCGTGCTGCGCATGGGCGTGTAAATGTGGTGTGAATGGAAAGATTAGTGGGTTTGAGTAGTCAGAAGACTAGAAAGGCGCTTTATAAGTACAAGTCCATCTACATTCTGCAGCGGCGGCTCGGAGACGGACCTGAGGTCCACCGCCTTCCTGGAACGGTCTGGATCCAGTACTGGGGTTTAGGACCAGCCCCCTGGTACTGGGGTTTAAGGTGGCTGAGGGTCTGCGGGGGTCATCCCTATGTTCCCAGGTTGCATAAACCTTA